>NC_090193.1:11609003-11836503 GCF_024679245.1 Pseudorasbora parva | reverse complement strand
TCATTAGACAACTTCATGTGGTTATTTTTGTGATTCCATTTGGTAATGCTAATTGCACAGGAACTTCAGTTTTAAACTTTAACACCTAGACTGTTTAATTCTGTTTTTGTTTGAATAAACTTTTACTAATATTAAAAGCAAACTGAAAACTTTAAATAGGCCGCTTTGCAGCCACCCAGCGAGTTATCCGTTCGTAGTGCTTGGCTTACAGAAGCAGACGAGTGTTGGCGGTGTCTATTATAACAGCTGGGTTTCACAGTAACGCACGGACAAAAGCTTAAATATTTATGAAGATCACATCTTACCAGCAGCTCTCGATGAGCCATGAGCACGGCAAAGTTGGTGAGATGACTACAGGAGCAGGTGGTGTGACTTTTATTGGCGTGGATGAGTTTGCAGCCCTGAGTGGACCAGTACCCCATCATGGTTCTCTCTGAGTAGTTCCAGAAAGAGCAGTTGGAGTTGTAGTAATGCTGCATCTGTAATCGAAAGGAGGAGACAGAAACATTCCTCATGAGTTAGTAGATGATTATAAATTGATATTTAGTAGCTGTCCCTCTGATAATGGCACCCGTGCATGAACATATGAGAATCGGCGTTGTAATTCACTCTGACTGTTGCCGTTCATTCTTTCGCAAATGATACGCTGTCCATATCAAACACTCTTTTGAATGCGCAGTGTGTGTTCTCACATAAACGACTAAAGAATCTAATAAGGTTAAATGACTGCGAAATCTAGCATGGGACCATTGATTATATGAGGTGCTAACAGGGGGCAGAATGGTTTGAAGGCATGTCTGTGGAAATCACACAATTACTTTGATAGAGAGCAAAAATCAAGCCGGGTCTCCTCTGGGAGTGTTCCTGACACTTTAAAAGAGAGCGAGATGATAATTGGTCCTCTGGTAATTTCATCCTGCATTGTATAGCTAATCTGGGAGTTAATTTTCCACTCCAAAAAAAGGAAATTGCATCATTTACATCCTAATGTCGACAAACGAATTAGTTTTCATTAAGAATTTGGTCTAGGCTGGTAATAATCATTGGTTCAGACTTTGTTAATTTCATGTTCGATGGCTTAAATAAACCCCTCTGTGACCTTGTAGGGTGTTTGAATTGAGACTGCTTTTATTTTATTTTCTTCGGCGTCTTGCTTTGCTATCCCGCTGCTTTTACGATCCCTTTGTTTGTTTATTGCTTGCACTCACGTCGATGTGCTCCAGGGTGAAAATCACAGGCTCCGATATAAATACACGACTGGATTCTTTGTTTATTGAGGCAGCGATGACGTCGGAATTCACAGCCACAGAGAGGTTGCGTCCGTAAGCCTCATGGTTGAGCTTCATTGTCGCATTCTCCGTGCTTAGAAACTGCCCCAGGTTCTTATAAAGGGCAAACACCAACTTGGCAACACCTGCAAAGAGAAAACGGCACTCCTTACTTCTCATTACAGTCAATTGTGTCAGTCAATCTCACAAAATTATGTCAGTCAATCTAACAAAAACTGTCAAGAAAAAAAAATAAAGGAGAAAATTATTAGGAGTAGAATTTTTTTATGACATTAAGAAATTAAATAAAAAACTGTTCTCTGTAGCCTACTGTAAATAAAAGAAAACATGATTTATCTTTCAAGTTGTAAAATACGCTAACTTCGTAATAGTCATAATAATGTAAATTAAAATGTGAATGATCTTAAAGACAATTAATAAATGTATTTATTTATTACTAACCAATGACCTTTTGCCATTAACATTGACATAAAGTGTAAGCCCCACAAACGATATATACAATCATTTTAATTCACAAATGTAAAATATGTTCATTGTATATGTGAAATGCATTTTTTTATTTTAATAAAATCCAGAATAAAACTGTTGGTTACATACTTTCAACATTTCAACAACAATTGTGATTTAATGGCTCTAAAAATGTCACATAATATAACCTAAAATAGTCTTTAATTAAATGTTGTGGTGAATTTGGTCATTGATAGTTTTGCATTCACCCAAGTAGACCAGAAAACATAATAGCCCCATAAGCGTATACCCACAAAAGTTTCAGTAAACTTCAGTACGTGGAATTGTTTTTCTTTCTTTTTTTATGTGACCCAAAAGCAGACCCAGTTATGTTAGTCGAAAACAACATATGTTGAGCAGTATGTTCACATCATTGTTCCGATATTACTCTGACCATGAGAGCATTTCTATCTCCATAGTGACAGGACCAATTGGATCTTATATGTTCTTATTTTCGCTGGACTCGATACTAATGCACTGCAAAGACTGTATGTGTGCGTGGGCTGGAACGTACCATTACGACTGTTGAGTTTCACAGTATTGGAAGACAATTGGATAGAAATACCACCCTTGCCGCTCTGGGGAAACCTGAAATCTTGAACCTGCCCATCTGTGCTCAGCACGTAAACATCCAGAACTGCAGAGAGAAATGTTTCAAAATGTTAGCTCGCCAAGCGGAAACAGACAAAAAAATAAAATAAAATAAGGGGGCAATTCACTGAGAATGAATTACGGTTTATTTGCATGCACTATCTGAGTTGATTCACTAAAGGAATTATGCAAATCAGTTAGCAGTGAAAACGCACCCACAAAATCTGTGCTGAATGCAATTTGCATAACGTTATTCTGAATTTCAAGTGCAGACTACCGCAATATGGCTTACTTTACTAGCAGTTTTTTTTTTTTTTTTATGCTTAAAGTGTACTTGTCTACTCCACATCTATGCCTGTAACACTCTTCTCCATCACCTTATGACTAAGTTGTAAAGTGTAAGTGCCTGTAAATACATTTTGTAAAAAATACACAGTATGTAATGCACCTCGTTTACATAGAAAGGAGGCATGTTTGTACTGAATATAATGACTTTGAAATATGGCGCAGAGTATAACAATTGCAAAAATTGTTTAGTGAATTCACCCCATAAACAATTTTCCAAATTCAACCTATTAGCCAAAATGTGTTTGTTGTTTTTTATTGTGAGCAGTATATAAGAAATAAAAGTGTATAAAGGAAAGCCTATAGGTCCTGTAACTGATAGAAATTTCTTTATTAACCATTTTTAATCACAGTTTTGCCTTCACTTCATTTTCAAAAGGTCCTGCGGCGTGGCAAATGAATGAAGTAGACATATTCCATGTAGAGTCTCAATTAATATGAGGTCGTAAAAAAGCTGCATGCATAACAGTAATAAAGGAATTACGAAAATGCTGTTTAAAATAGTATAAGATGGAGATGCCACGCTGCAGGACATGTCAACTTTCTTAAAAGTATTTTATGTCAACGACCCATGTGTTAGTGGCTGCCGTTATTAAAATTTCACGGCTGAATCGTATTTGAAAACTCAGACTGATCAGCTGCAAAATAAGCGTTTTATGTTGTCAGTTCTCTTAGTTTAGCGCATCTCTCATACTCACTTATATTATTGGCTGGTACTTTCACGATGGCCGGTTCCATTAAATTGTCAGCAAGGACAAAGGCTCCTTCCTCCAGGGTGTCCAGTAACATAGTTGCAGCGTGCGTCTGCTCCGTGGTATTCATATCTCTCCACGATTTCAGAGCCTCCGGTCTGAGGAGGTTGTCGACTGTATCCACGATAGCCTGCAGCCCAATAAGACGCTTATGTCAGCACTAACCACTGTAATAAGGTCAAATGTCAAAGCCTTGACTTTATCAGCAGCTGTTTGCCCGTGCCCAAATGAAAGCAAACATGCACACTTTGTTTTAGGTCGTTATCAGGTGACACACATAAAAACAGACTGCAGAAATGTGCCCGACATGCTCTGTCTGTCTCAGGAGTGCAGTATTGAATGTCAAAGGCTCTTCAAGCACATAAATGGACACATATGAGGTAAAGAAAGACCAGCCAGTCGTGATGCCTTATAAATGTGTCCTTTAAGATAAAGACACCATTATTCTGTGTCATCAGAACTGAAGGCACAGACAACTACTTTCAGATATCATCCATTTGATCCTGTTTCAATATGAAAACACATTACCATCTCTAGGTCTTGATAATAAGATGCACACATTTGATGAAGAAAATAATCACATGTTAAGACTGTCAGAGAATTTCTCTCTTTCATACATTTTTGCTTTAAAGATGATGTGTCTTATTTTTTTTTATTTTTTGCACTATTAGCAACAGAGAGCTGAATCACAATCTGTTTGATCACTAGACAGTATGGTTTGGTTCTACTAATGACACTTTAAACCTATAACCTCAAAAATTTCACTTAAAGATAACTATTCTGGATATACGGAACATCATCAATAATATCATATAATATCAATAAAACAGCTTCCCCAAATGTTTGGTTCAATTATAAAAAAAAAAAAAAAAAAAAAACACTCACAGACTTACACTCTCATACTACTCAATCAGAGCTACTGCGCACACATGCGCCACCAGACTAAAATATCGATTGATAATAGTCGCCTCCTTTTAATAATTACTGTTCATTCGATAATGTCCAGTTTTGCAGCTCTGAGTCATATGATAATAAACTGCATTTACAGCTCTAATTTCCCACATTATTATGGTCATTTTTACTACTCTAAATCGTTTTTTGCTCCTACACACCAATAAAAAATAAAAGATGATACAGTACAGCGTTTCACATTTGCTGATTTAGTTTACACTGATTTGCTTTTAAAACAGAATCTCTTTCATTTGATCTCTACATAACCTCCTGTCATACAATGCTTTTTAATTTTTTATAGATTTAAAAACTTAAGCAGCTCAAGATGGTGTAGCAAAACCAATGTAGCTATCAATAGATTTCTCTTACAACCAAAAAAAAGTTGAGCGCAACAACAACACATGCACCGCCAACCTGCAAATCAAGCACACGTCAACAGATATTAACTATTGTCTTTAACAATAATAAAAAAATAAATAAAAAAAACATAAATAAATAAACAGACCACCGACAAGCACATACAAAGTTATGAACTGGGCATAAACATTGCAGCCATATAATTTCCTAATCCACTGAAATATTGAACCTCCAGGAATGAAGACAGACAGTGGCAGAGTGAAATGCTGTGGCAACAGTGAGAATGAAGGGACACAGGACCATGCTGAGAAACAATATCAGGAAAAGAAGAAACGAAAGTACAGAAAGAAGTGAAGACCATAGTAGCGTAGTACAGATATACCTTCATATACGCCCTGCACGTCCTTTCTCGCTTTTGAAGCTTTTTCATTTGAGAGAGGACACACACAAGAACAAAAACAGACCAAAGAAACACAGTTAGAAAGGTTGATGGTATACTAATGGGTTCTCCAATCCACAAGCACTTCAGAAACACAGTATAGCAGTTGGATCTGCTATGATGAAATTATGTAACGAATGAATGTAAGGGTGTACAGAGTGGCCTTGCTTTGAGAACAACAATTTAGTCTGGCGATTTCAAAACCCAAAGGTGCTCTTAACAAGTAAAAATAGAATCAGTAACTCATTAACCATCTGAAATATGCAAATGAAACATGCAAAACAATATGCAGACGCAAATCGTCTAAATCAATGTGTGGTTTACACACTGTGCAGATTGAGATCAGTGTTGGGGAATACATTTGTTGAGGCTGCGAGCTAAGAGAATGTATTGAGGTTGAGAGTAAAGATGAGGGTTAGTAACAGTGGTTAAGGATTTAAAGTTGTAAATTAGACTGGGTTAGAGTTAAAGGTTGGAATCCTGGTTAAATGAAGGGGTTTAGAGTAAGAAAAAAAAAAGTTAGGGTTGGAAATCACGGATCAAAGTTGGGAATTAATGTTAAGTTTTCAAATTGTGACAACTATGCAGCTGAAAAATATGCAAATCAATATGCAGGCATAGATTGCATAAATCCAAGTGGGGTTTACCTCTATAGGATCAAGATCAGGATTGTGGACCGGAGTTGGAAGCTGAACTAAAATAAGGGGATGGGGTTGGATATGATTGGAGGTTCAAAGCATAAAAGGTTGTATTTTAAAATTGGCATTAGTGTTGGAGTTAGGCATAGTGGTAGGTTAGATTTTAACATAGGAAAAGTGAAAGTAGGGTTAGGGATTAAGGTTAGAAATAGGGGATAGGACCATGGTTCAGTTAATGTAAGGTCAAGCGAAATACATTTTTAATTAAGAATAAAAAATAAATAAATAAATAAATAAAAATAACTGGTAAAACTAAGGATGTTGGTCCTGGACCATGCCCTATTCATGTATATCATATTGGCTGACATCCACATGACTCCCATGAGACAAATTACACTCTTGCTAGTTCACAGTCCAAACTCTTTGCTGTCAGGCTAGTGTGCCATCTCGCCTTGGACTGTAACTGTGAAAATTATTTGAAGGAAAGGTGATACACGGTAACTAATGACAAACTATTTTTATTTCCATGCAAACTATGTTCTCTTAATGAGTACAGCCTTTGCTTCAGCTTCTTGAGTAAACATATATGTGCTAACCTTCACCCACTTTCATTTCAATGAATGGAATGCAGGAAAGCCATACAGACAATGCAGTAGCCCATAAAGAGCTTTTTGTCCCTGTATTAAGAAAAAAAGAATGTTACCTAAAGCTTGAAACTTCCGATGGAGAACGACGGGTTATGACTGTAACCATGGGTTACACTGAGAAGGGCAACAAGACACTGTGTCTTTGCATGCCATCATTGTGACCAATGTCTGAAGCACATGTTTAAACACAACAATTTTATTGGCATATGACCGTCCATGACCTCACTAGTACCGGTGTATTCGTGAGTATAAGAGGTTGCCTGCAATGTACATTATCAACTTCTTAGTCTTTAGGAGATGTGCAGGCAAGCCCAAGGCATTACACTCTACACTGCATCTGCTCAGACACTATGGAGAACAAATATACACTTTGCCATGCTAAGGGAGCGTGCCACAATGGGCATAGCATAATTGACTTTCCTGCCGGAGTCAAGTGCATCCTATTCTGTAGGTGCACACTGGCTCACAGAACTGGCATATGGCAATATTCCCTTCAGCCATTACCCAAGCTTCCAAGCTCACTAACAAGGAAAGTCCCTCTTTTCTTCAACTGTCTTCCCTCCCTTGTGGGCCAGGCATTAACCCCCAGCCCAAGAGCGGAGCTCAAAGGTTTGGCTATTAGAGATTCATCTGCTAGACACTGCCTATAGGGAATACTGCAACAGAGTTCAGCTTTGCTGCACCAATAAATGGGGAATCACCCTACACCCTGCCTGGATTCACCCCAGATCTCAAGACTCCAGCACTCTCGAAGGTGCCTAACAACGAGAAGGGATGCTTAAAGGCAAATATCACTACTTGTTGGGTTCTCAAGGCTCTCACGGGCAGCAGTGGACTTTAAGAACCTCAGAAATGGGTGTGGGTTCCTATCTACACTCAACCCTGAACAACAGCATACCAAAGGGAGGACAATCTAATGATACTGCTATCTTCTTAAAGGAAGCATAAAGAAGCTGACCTACTTAAAAGACACATTTTTTGGGAGGCTGCTTCAACACTCACCATACTCATCTAGGACCTTGTATACCCTGTACTAAGACAATTAGCAAAGGCCACGGTTAGGTACAGAACAAAGAATAAAGGGAAATTGGAAAGATTTTATTTATCTTCAATGATTCAGTTTTGTCTGGCCCTGCTTCAGTCCTCAGACTGTGACCAGGTCTCTAAGATTTGGACCTGTGCAGGATGAATTTCCCAAGGGCTACCGACCACACCCTAGCCTTAGTTTCCAGACTACTGTCTCCTACAGACATGCCGGAAAGCTCTGAATGTGAAAACGAGGCATTAAGGAGAAAGGCCATCTCTAACTCCTTGACGTCTGCCATATTCAACCACAGATGTATCTCCATGGCTACCACTACAGCCATTGAATTGCCAATTGCAGTGGCTGTTTGCTTAGTCCCCCAGAGAGCCAGGTATGTGGTGTGCCACAGTTCTGCAACCACCTCAGGAGAAATCCCTGCCCCTGATCCAAATCTTAGAGCAGATCCACCTAGTGCGGATGTAATATGGCCATCATGTGTAAGGCTGACCTGCTGCTGCATACACCCTGCCGTTCAAACGTGAGGTGGTACATAACGGCTTACATGGCAGGGTTGGGATTTCAAAGAAGATTTATCACTCTGAGAGAGATAGCTCACAAGTGTCTCTTCAATGGGAGGCATCTTGACATATCCTTGCTCACAGAATTTGAATGCTGAAAGGGATAATTGCGAGCTGAGTATGGTTTCTTCCACAATCTCTCCACCTCAGCAAAAGAGGGCGCTTAAGGCCTGGCAGGAAGCACTCGTTGTGTAAGCCAAGCCAACTTACTGCCTTTTGCACTTCGTATGCGGGGCTGGTAGGCTGGGAGGGCTCACTGTCAGCGATATCCTAACTCTCCTCAGCCACCTCCTGGCTGGACGGTGCCAGCAATATTATATCCATTTGATCAGAAAATTCAAGAGACAGAACATTCTGATCCAGAAGATCCTTTGAGACACTAACTGAGAAATGTGAGAGATGCATACATTTCTGAGGCTCATGCAACCACTTGCCTGATTAAACATCCATAATAATTGCCTTCACAAGCGCGGACACAAACAAAAGGCTCCTGAAGACAAACAAATTTGAATGACGTACATAGCAGGTGCCCTCTTATACTCACAGGCGCACCGGTAGTGATGTCATGGACTATCGTCGGCCATTAAAATAGTTGTGTTTAAACATGTGCTTCAGACACCGGTCACTCTGATGGCATTCCCCATAGCATCTGATCAGACACGGTGTAGAGTTCCACTTCGAAAGGGAAACAGTTGTGTCTTAAGTTTTGAACCGACATGAGGGTGAGTAATTGATGACAGAATTTTCATTTTGGGGAGACCTATCCCTTTAAGTCGTAAAACTTGGAGGTTTTATTTTATGTATAAGTGTTTAAGATGCTCATAAAGACATGACTTAAAAAAAATAAAAAAAAAAATAAGTCAAAACAGTTTATTCCAGGCTTTATAAAGAAACAATCACTAAATAAATAAATGATAAACAAATTAAATATATGCTTTTATCCACATATAAGCATTGATCAGCGCACATATATGAAGTGTACGCTATATTTGAAATACATATATCACATTAAAATAGAATTAACTTAAGCTAAAACATATGTCTGATGCTCAAAAACCAATAGGTTTTTTCACCCCATAAAGCATGTTGAGCTGCCGTTGGTCATATTTAATGTGTTCTATTTATGTCCACTGATCAATGTTTATATGTGAATAAAAGCCTAAATGTAATCATGCCATGTCCCTTAAGATGATTCACATGTATTACTTGTACAATGTATTTATTGAAAGTTTGGTTCAAGGGAAGGATATAAATCTCTTTTTTAGACAAATATCTGTATATCATGAGTAAATTATGCCAAAAATAACATTCAAACAAATGTTCAATCCCACCAAATTATTTTTATTAAATATAAGCTCAGCAGCCATGCTAAATAGAGCCATATATCTTTAAAGCACATGTTATGAATATTTGAATATCTGCCCCAAAGATTATCACTTATGATTGAAGTAAATGTTTCATTACAGCAGGATGTAACCAGAAGGGCTGGTATGCTGTTAAGAACATAAAGCGATCTTACATTTTGAATGCAACGCATAGATTTTGTACACCGATAACTGGCTTCATTCCTTTTCTTGTGACCTATTTTCAGAAAGTTACTGTGGCTGCATTCAAATTTGCATACTTGTAAAATGCACTACCATATGCACAATTCTGGTGATGTGAAAGTACGAGTGTGCAGTAAGGCAGTGCACTAATATTGGGACATATTACCATGTTATATAATTGTGCCGTGAAACCACATGCCGCCTTTGTCGTGTACCTTTTATATTTGCATCTAAATGTATATCCTAAATATTCATAATTTCTTAATCTTTATTTATTTTTTATCATTTCAACCTTAAAAAGTAGCCTGCCAGAGTTATATTACCAGACAAAGTACATCAACCAGGCATGCCCTGTGATTTGAAACACACTGCTTCTAATTGCACATAATTTTTAGGATGGATAGCACGCAATTTGAAGTGATTCGCTTCGGTCTGTGCATTTATTCTATTTTGAATTCTCTAAAAGCACAATGGGGTGTAACACAATGAGTTTGATGCTGTTTAACAGTCAAGTGTCCTTTAAGCAAAGTGCCTCTGAAAGAGACCAAGGCATGCTGCTGCTTATTAAAAGAATCATGTTGAAAATGAAATCCTGTTAATACCTTATTGAAGCTGCGGCCGGTGGAGTCTTTCTCGCTGGGTCGCAGTTCCTGTAACTGAGCATCTAGAATATCCACCAGCTGCTCCATGAGCCTCATGGTAGAGCTAATGTCACCGGCAAAAATGGCTCCTTTGGTATGTTTGGCCAGCTCGTTCGCCAGGTTGGCTGCATTTTCCCCACTCCGGATCTGAGAGATTACACAAATTAACCTCACAGCATGGCTCTGAAAAATATCATTTTGTATCTACGAGGCTCTTGACTCCCATTATGACATCATCATGCTGATTCAGCAACAGCCCCCACGAGCAGTTACAGCTATCATTAGAAACTGGTAACACTTTGGAAGAGCATTTGGAAACACTTCCTGGGTTTCAATGGCTAAGGCATTTCTGCTACTTTAGTTCATTTTTGTGGGTGTACTGTACGAAGTTTGGCATCCCCATTGTGCACATCCAATCTATTTACAGGCAGCATCTCACATTAACACAAAAGCACACACTGAAAAGTGCACCAGATTAATCTGTAGGATCCCTATTGGATGTTTGAAGTCTGTGAGTCTTTGTCTTAACAAGTGATAACAGAAAGAATGTGCTCCAAAATATGGCACTGGAGAGTATTTTATTTTTATGACATTAGGCTCTAAAAACAGGCACATTTTTGCTCTTCGTTCTGCAAGGACAGATATATTCTGGAACTACAAACCTTTTGAGCGACTTGATTCACCCAGTGGGATGTACAGTTGCTCAGATCTGGGCCTTTTGGGTTCCAGGTCCCAGTGGATAGAACACATAGGTAGGAGGCAGTGCCTGTTTAAATAAGGACATCATCATCATCATTATTATTAGCTGCATTGGTAATATTAGTCTTTTGTATGTAATAACAATATACATTAGACTAGGTAAACCCAGCCTGATCTGCCGGCGATTTGATTTTGCCTGGCAACTCAGTCTGGAAACCTGTACATTCATTTCTACTGGTTCTGTTACACTTTTGCGGGAACCAATCACAGACTGGCTTATCCACCTTGCATGCTATGGGTGGGTTTAACACGATGACAGATAGAGAAGATAGGTCGTTACCCATTGATCACGCCTCTTGTGGTCTGATTGGTTGAAGGACTATCCAATTTTGTATTCAAATAATGGTCGTTGATCACGCCTCTTGTGCAGTAGAAAATACAGAGCAGACTCCCCAGACCAATGTTAAATTTTAAATTGAGCTTGGTCTGGTGATAGCCAGACAAAAATATAACATTGTCCAAATTCTAATACAGCATTGTTTGATCTTTATGTTTTGTTGCCAAGTTGCCAACAAGGATCAACTGAATGTACATCATTTTAAATTATATTATTATTGGATTAGTAAACATCTTCGTTAAGAAGATGCTTCAATGTGGTGAAATCACTGAAACGCTTGGCCTCTCATGGATTTATTGCTTTATTAAAATGTTGATGAAGTTGATCCCAAGAGAAAAGACACATTTCTCTTTGTCTACAGGGCAAACGCATACCAAAATAACTTGTGTGTGACTGATAGATATTCAAAGAGCCCCAAGTTGGAAGCTGCAGTGTGTTACACTTCAACAGGTATGTTCACCCACCTCGAGTTCCTTTGGGGCAGGGTCGTTCCACCAGCATGCCCCTCTGCGTCTGCGGCCACAGTATGTCCCTAAGCTCTACGCTCTCACAGAAGCGCTCAGGTGGAGGGAAAGACTCCAGTGAGGGTGGTGTGGTGGTTTGAGGAAGTACAGCTGGTGATTTGGGTGTCTTATTAACAGCCCTGGTCCCTGTGGTGGTAACAGTAGTCACCTGACCTCTCGGCTGAGTTGTGGTTGTTGTAGTGGTTGTTGGTTTAAGTAACTTTGGTGTTATGGATGCCTCTGAGATGGGTGGTGCTAGAAAAGAGAATAAGGGGTCAAAAGAGTTCATTTATTTATTTATTTTTTACTCTGAGATATAAGTCTCACTGCAAAGTGCTTAATAAAAGAGAATGACTATGAAATAAAATATTCAGCTTGCCTACAAGACCTTCAAGCTCAAGAGCTTATTAAGAGCTGAATCGCATAGTTGTTTGAATATACATTTTCTCTCACCCTCTTTTTCTTTGTTCCTGTCTCTATATTTCATAATCTTAATATATGACTAATGTAATGCCACAGGCAAGAAAAACATGGTACACATATCAGCGTAAACCTGAGCAAAGTTTGCTGGCCACACTTCAAAAATGTAATTACGTTTTTCCTGCCTAGAAAGTTACATAATGATAACCAGAAAGACATTCATACTTGAGTAAAAGGGCTTGAGTCCCAGATAACTCAAAATTCTCTGCAGTTTGCATTGGTCCTTCCTTTTCAAGGACCCAAAAAATCTCTGAACCTCACCCGCTGCTTTCACCGGCTAACCAGATTCTTTGAACGACAGCGTGTAGCTGACAAGAAACCCAATGATGAACTGGCCCATAGAAGTGTGAGAGATTTTAGCACGGTATGGGTTTGAGAGAATCTCCATGTATGTTTGTGAGAGAGAAAAGGCCGATCGAGTGAAAGAAAAGGCTTTCTTTTTGAGGTTAGACGTGACCTACTGTGAATTAGTGTCAACTGACCAGCCAGAGCTCTGGTTCAGATCAAAACTGAGCAAAAACAGCTGCAACGTCTTTACCTGCAGACCCCGATCTTTATGGTTTTCACCCATGTGTGTGAGTTTTGACACGGTTGGCATGACTGGTGTGCTATTATTGGCTTTTCAGTCCAGATTCTGGCTGTTTGTCAGGATGCCTACAATACAAGCTTTAGCTCAATGTTCCAGAATTAAACCACAGATGAGGGGAAGTCAACAGGAAACCACATTCACAACCCATTTTACTATATATGTGGCCTAAATATTGCTTAACTAACTATTTGTCTATTAGGTAACATGCTTATGTTACGTGAGCCAAGAAAGCAAAGTCATTCAGGCGGAATAATGTGTACTGATGATTTGTGTATAGAAATGTGTGTTAAGAAAGCAAACAGTCAGCTGTTTTTCATATTGACTTTACCAAATGATCAGGCAAAAGTGTCCATTCAAAAATAATTCCCAGCTATATGCATTATTATTATATATATATATATATATATATATATATATATATATATATATATATATATATATATATATATATATATATATATATATATAAATGCATGAATGCTTAAAAGCATGAAACATCAGATTATCTCACTTCATTACGCTATTGAAAGTACTGTTCAATAAAGTATTTTAGATTCTTTATATGTGTCTTTAGATATCTGATGGAACTTTGACACAAAGTACTGTGCTATATTTCAAAGTACTGAATGACTAACATATTCATGTACCTTGGCGTTTTCAAGGTACTCCAAAGAATACCATGGTATTATGGCACATGTCATGTAATTGGTCTAGAAACAGTAGTATTACCATAAAATTGTATGCTTGGGAGAAAATAAATAAATAAATAAACATCTAGTACAATGTCCCTTTTGTGAAAGATGTGTTTTCAAACTTTGACACTATTGTCCTTGTGCTTCAGATTTCATTTCAGTGTGGTTTGTGCTGTGTCCTTCAACACTGAACATGCAGGCGGTAAATGAATACTTAGTCTGCTGTCTTGTAGCACCTAGGTGTCTGTTATTATTTCACAGAACACCTTTGAAATTTGATTTATGGGTAGAGGTATTAATTTTCTTTTTGCTGTAACAAAGGCAGTTTCTCTTAAGATAAGTACGTCTGCAGTGCTGTAATGAAAATGTGTCCGACTCGCATTAAGCTCAAAGGAACCTTCAGTTCAATGTCAAAAAAGAAGAAATATTACCTTCGCAACAGAGAACATTTTTCTGACTTAATATTTAAATTAAGTTGCAGTGATATTGTTTCTAGTATTACTATTACATGGTACATAGTATGATGGGGAATTTCCAGTAACTTGAAAAATAATATTTATTTTTTTAAACCCCAAAATTTGACATTTCTATGTTTATTAAACCTCACAGGTATTGTTGAACAGCCCTAAAAATGTAGGTACATTTAGAAAATACACACACCTGACTAAATGGAGACAGCTTCCATTGTAAATGTATTACTTTGAGTGTGAGTACTCCAAAAAAGGGGGCTCAATAAAGATATGCTGGGCATGGGGAGGGGCTAATGAGATTTACATGGGGGAGGGACTAAGTTCCATTATCTGGGGCGGGGCTAAATGTGTGTGTGTGTGTGTGTTGGGGGGTGGCAAAAGAAGGTGAAGCACGCAAGGTGGAAATTGGCATCTAATAGATATTGCAGCAGTGGTAGCAGAAGTAACAATTTGTAATTCAAGGAAGGTCTTTAGCAAAAATAGAGGCCACAGAGCAATCTCTCCAATTGGAAGCAGAAGTGAGACTAAATAAAGCCAAATCCATTAGTGGTCTTCTGAACACAAAACAGTATTTTTGCAGGCTGGAGCAGAGCAGGCTCTGCATAAATTTCGCTAACCATCAGCAGTGTAATATCACATGGCAATTATCACAATCAGTGTCAAACTAATTCCATTAATGATGAGCAAAAATGAGATTAAGTGGCAAGCAGCGTAATGTGTGTTTTCCACCCCGATTCAGATGGCAAATATAAATGCTGTCTGTCTCTTTCACATCAAGATGATTCCCCATTATAAAAGATGACTCCAGTATGAATATGCTGCTGGTTTTAATCATTTTCTCTTTCAACAAATGGCGCATATGATGCTATTTAGGATATTTATGAGATATCACACTAATATGTTATGCCTGCATTCCACATGAAGGAACAATCTATCAAGCCAGCAAACAAGCAACCAATCAAGTATTCTGGCAGGTGTGTGGTATACATTCAACAAATACATATTATGTTATACATTTCATATTTATATTTTATATTTATTACCAGAAAGCAAAATTGCAATTGCAAATTTCACAGACCATAAAAAGAAAATTAAATGATTTGCTTGATTTCCTGAGATTGATGACCAACATTTTCCAGAAGGTTAAACTTCTTTTTTTTTCAGTGGTCATTCAACAAAATGTTAGTCTATATTTGTTGAAGAAGTAAAAACGTGGCTGGGATGTACTGTTCTGTATCAGAAGAAATGAGTCGGGATTTAAAGGACGAGAGAAGCACAGATCCCCTTTAAGCGAAGAGCAAAAAAACCTGACTGTATTTACAGCCAGAAAAAATGCGATTGTTGCAGTCTAAACAAAATTAAAGCGTTTAATTTCTACATGAACAACTCTAATTAAGCCAAGCAGTATCAGCGGCAAACAAATAAACCAGTTGATACTGATTTCCGCAGTCATCGAAGTAGATACAGATGTGATATTGGAGTATTTCAAGCAAATAGGTATACTGTACACAAGCAGAACAGATTTTTTTTTTCTGAATTAAATAAATATGTATTATTGATTATTATGGTATAATCTGACCTGTTATACATTTGATATCATTTTCAGTTTTCTGAACAGTCTGCAGTATTATTATAATTTTTTTTTTTTTCAACTTGATCTATTATAGCGGTGTTAATTGTTTCAAATGAAGCTGTATCTATACAGAACGTATGGTCTAAAAGGGTTGTCCCTATTCTCTTAATGAGTAATGATTGTGTTTTGGGTGTTTTTCCAATGATGCCTGCGTCATTACTGCAAATAGGTGTAGGCTAATTCTGATACATGCAATGAATATCCATTATGACATGTAGGCATTGTTATATTTATGTACACAATCATTTTAAATTTTAATCCTATAATTTATCATATTTAAAAAATGTTTGTGTGCTGCTGCATGTCCCTGTGTGTAATAAGCAGAGTGTACGTGCATTGTTTACCCGCCTATATAGGCGCATAATACCAACGCGCTCTTTAATTAAAAAAAAAAAATTATAATAAAAATATTGAAAGCGACTGTGCCATTGACCAGCAAAAACCTAGTCTAAAGTCAATGGCTCAGTCATTTTCAGTTCCTCAAAATAGCAACTTGCCAACAATGTGCCTGAAAACCCCCATTTTCAGACCAGCACACCCATGGGCTCACAAATGGGTGCAAATGCATTTGCTATTTAAACGTGGTGTTAAAATGATAACTGCGTTGGGCTGAAGCTAGCAAAAAACACTTCGCTTTGAACCTGGCGCCACATATACTATAGGGCCCATTGTGCTGAATGTTTTGCTTCAGTTTCAAAGTGAAATGTCCATGCTAAAAGTGTGTTCAGTTTTATCAGATACAGATGAAAGTGAATCAGGCAAAAGTTTATATGTATTAGTTCTGAATTAAAATGTCTGGTGAGTGGGGCTAAAAGGTTAATGCCCCATCGAGTTTGAAAGTAATGTACATCTTGGCTAAACCCTAAACCTACCCGATAATGTTAATAAAAGCAAATGTGACATGAAAACGCTATTGCTGAAGCAACTATGGCATGCTTGTTTCTAGAAGTCTTTGAGCTCAAAGACTGAAATTGAAAATCAATTTGGCCAACTGAAAAATTTAGATGTGATCAGTCACTAGAATTTTTTTTTTAAATTGGAGACCTGAATTGTTTTTACAGTGTGGCATATAAGTCCGCAACTGCTCTCCTTCGGAAGTACAATTCCGTAGCAGTTACCGAGCAAGCTTAGTATTTCCGAAAAGCCAAGCATATGGAGCTGGTTATGTGATATTATCTCCAAAATCATGCACTATGATAAAAAAAAAGTGATTTAGGTCATATTTTTTTGCAAGAAGCTGTGTGAATATAAATCTTTATTAATCCATAATCTGCCCCTGTAATTTTGTATGAAAGGGATTAAACGTGTGCTTGCTGTCTTACTGCCTCTAGTGTTCATTTATGTTGGAAACTGCAGCAATATGTATGTATTGGTATTTGGTACATATTTTGCGCAGAAATGTAGCCGGAAGAAAGTTTCTCCAATGAGTCTATGTCGCGTTGTCATTCAAAGTTGCCAGTTCTTGGCTAGAACAAACCAGAACTTGACTGTATTCCAAATGTCAAAAGTCTGGCTTTGCATGACTGTAGGCCAGAAATGTGATTTGCCCTAAATAGCCTGACAATTAATCTCATAATCACTTCAACCCCGAGAAGGAGGATCTTATATTGCCCTCTAACTTAAAGGGGAGGGTTTCCTCCAATAAATGAGAGGCCTTATCATGTCTTGCATTCGTTGTACCAGTGCGACAAAATCAAGGTAATTTCACAGCTATCAAAGTAAAGTGGAGCAAACATCAACTCCACAGAGCACAACTTTGACGGCTGTGTGAGTGAGCTGATTATTGAGATGATGAGATAATCACCACATCTAAAATAGAGAAAACACATCAGTATACAAATGATGGCAGATTAGATTCAAGTGGGGATGGGGGGAGGGGGTATCATTCAACTCGCGTACAGCACAGGAGCTAATGCTAGTGAAATTAGCATGTTTTTGTCCTTCATCAGCTCTGATTGTAGAGCTAATTACTTCCTTTGCAGGCGGCTAAAAGAGAGGCAGAACATACACGGGCATATTCAATCAGCCACATCGTATAAGTGCGAACCACAAGTGGATACATTGTGGTAACAATGTGATAACATTTCCTTAATGAAAGATTCGAACTCTTCGAAGTAACACCCTAGAGAAAGAGTCAATGAATTTTATATTTAAGCCCTAATACTTTGCATCTGAAGTGATATTGGGTTGATATTTCTTACTTAATTGCTTGCTTGTGCAGGGATGAATTTGTTCAAGGGTTTTAATTCAGTGCTAGCAAATGCTTTAGGCTAAAGTAAAGCTGCTAGCATATACTATTGACTCAGATGATTCTATCCTGATCTCAAAAATAAGTCTGATACAGGATAGTGGTAGTGCAGTTAGTAATATGATTATGAATGTTATACACAGCCTTCGAAGAGGTGTTTTGGGTCTGTTCCAACATACAGTCTACATATACACATTTTGAAGCAGAGTTTTAACTGAAATGGAACTTCATAAGTGAACAATTTGCGAGGGAAAAAATAGCATTCCTCATGCGAGGCACATGGAAGTATCGAATTGCAATAGATTGCAATAAAAAGCTATTGCAATAACGCATACAAAAGCATAGCACTTAAAAATATTGAGAAAAGTGTCTTTATACACCTTTTTTATATAACTGTTTCTCAATAATTAATGAAATATACACCGTTCTTTAAACCTAAACCACAATGCAACATTGCAATACATAATTCAAAATACGGGTAAACGCCTGAAAAAATCAATACAGAAAATTGCTTCATATTAACAGTAAATTTAGACAACTTTTCTTAGTGTAGGCATATTTATAATTTATAATAATTTATAAATAACATTTATGTCACAAAATCTATTATCCTGGATTTATTTTTTCCACTGAATTCTTTTATTGTGCATTGCATTCTGGGAATGCTTTCTCTGTAGAGAATACATGTGATTCTGCCTTCAAATTTTGTCAGTTCAAACCAGAAACACACATGACTGATGTTTAAAAATGCACCTTTTATGTTCTTATGGATGCTACAAGCATCAAATTGTTTGAGGCTAGCTAACTACTATATTGACATTTAGCTGATGCTTTTATCTAAAATACTTTATTCAAAGTACACTTATTATGGGTACAGTTTCCCAATGGTCCAGGGCACAGTTACTGTGTTCTGTGTCTGCACGAGCAGATTCATCAGTAAGGTAGACACCGCTGGGTCTCAGCTGAAGAAAGACACTCATATTTTAAATTCTTAAGCCCCAGTAATCTGTGTAAAGTTGTTTGACCTCTATGCTTAGCCAAGTCTTTCTGGAGTAACGCAAGAGTCTCTGCCTCTAGACTGAGCTGGGATTATGGTAATTACGGTTATTATTTTTTCAATGTAAAGATGATCTGACACATAGTATGGCCATCTTATCCCAGCTCTTGACAGCTAAATTAAAAACAGGCTATGCTGACGTGACCTTTGGGACTGATCCGGTCTCAACGGAGAGCCATCTCTCAGCATTGAGAGGCCTTCTAGCAAAAGTGTAAGTTGTTTGTTTTGAGGTGGTTAGGGAACGAGATCCACTCTATTGGGGGAGAGCCACTGTTGCCGCAAGGCTGCCGACGTACCTGTCCAGACAGGTATCCCTCTACCAATGAGAGAAGCGGTACGCTTCTCAGTGGGACAGTGGGAGGGAGTTTAGCCCCAAGAGTCTAAACACTGGGGAGGGATGGCTCTGTCTTTTGAAACCTCAAGGGACGCGTCTCTTATTATATGCTAACAACGCCTATGATGTTGTTTACTGCTGAGACCCACCACTTCACTCTGAGATGTTGCTTGCACTCGAGAAAGGTTTCCGGAATACATCAAGCACATATTAAATCTGAAATTAAAAATCAGTCATCCGTGACATTTGACACACCGACTCGGGTGCCAAAGGAATACCAACTCAGTGGCGGAAATCTCATGACCACTTAAACAGATATCCAGAGGGACTGTGAGTGTGTGTGGCTAGACGGATTCAAGATGGGGCTTACCGTGAGCTGGATCAGGTGGTCCAAACATCAGATTGTACCGCAGGATGTAGAAATTATTCCACACATACAGCTGGTTGTCTCTGGGGTTGTATTCCACAGCGGCGATGTACTGGTACTGGTTGGGGAAGTGGATGTCGACGTATTCGCCTCGGTTCAGCTTGGTGTTGTACATGTAGTCGATCAGGCTCTTGCTTACCTCGCTCTCGTTATCTTCATAGGTGGATCGGACGACGTACAGAACCCCGCAGATCATGAAAGCGTTGGAGGCTGATCGCTTGTCGTAGGTGGTCTCCCAGGTCGCCTCAAAGCGAAGGGTGTAGGGGTTGAGCTGACTGATCACCATCATACCGTTGTTCTGCTCGGTGGCGTAGATCACCCAAAGACCGTTTTCATCTACAGCCAAGTCGATGTCTGTCTTCCCGCCCCACTTGTAAGGTGAGGTGTCATGATAATTTGCGTTATTTATAATCGCCTCCCCACTTTTAATTCTGGTCCGAAGGTCAAATTTGACAATGTTACGAGTCCTTTCCTTGTTAAAAAACACTGCGCCATCATACACAACAAATCCTGTGCCGTCGACCCGATGGGGGAGTTTATATGTCGTGGTCTGTCGGGAGTTTTGAAAGTCGTCGAGCGAGTTGTACTCAATAAGCGTATCTGTTCTGTAAGGGGTCCAGGGCATGAAATAAACCTTGTCTCCTGCCTGGAGGGGGTCTTTGCACCACGACCCCGCTTGTTGCTCCGCCTCGTACAGAAACGACGGATCTCCAACCGCTTTCAGAGTTCCGGGACAAACAAAAACTAGTGATGGGAAGAACAGAGCAGAAAACAGTCAGACGTAAGCGAACACATATCACGCTAGTTGAAAGCAGAGGGCAAAGTGCCGTCTGACTCTACATCACTCTGATAACTGGATAGTCGGTGAAGGCAGAAACACACACACTAAGAAGTCTAACAGCTACCCACATTCACAAGCAGTAAAAGGTGCGAAGAATCTGCATCTGAAGGTTATTGAAGCTTAAACGGAAGCAAAAACAGTTTTTATGTGTTCGTAAGCAAACAGTTTCGGCTCACTGCTGCTCGGACATACTGAAGGGGAGTGATGGAGAAATCAAACCACAACCAAACACAAAGGAAAAAAAAAAGGAAGGAATACGACAAATCTGCCCTGCAAATAAAAGCAGACAACTAAATAAGGCTTGAGAAAGACGCAGAGAAGAGCAGCATACAGGCAGTATGTGTCCTGAGAAAAGTTTTTCCACAGTTTACATCTTTCCTATGGGCCTAATGTTGCAATCATTTTACAGCATTAAGAATTTCCTTTCTTCTTAACAAAGACATAATAATCATAAAGGGTAAAGTGAGAGGAGAGAGAGAGAGAGAGAGAGAGAGAGAGAGAGAGAGAGAGAGAGAGAGAGAGAGAGAGAGAGAGAGAGAGAGAGAGAGAGAGAGAGAGAGAGAGAGAGAGAGAGAGAGAGAGAGAGAGAGAGAGAGAGAGAGAGAGAGAGAGAGAGAGAGAGAGAGAGAGAGAGAGAGAGAGAGAGAGAGAGAAGGAGGGGAAAAGAGAAAGGAAAAGAGAGAAACAGTAGAGGCAGTGTAAGTCTAGAGTAAACCTGTTACCAGAGCATGCTGGGAGCGTGGATTGGGACTGGGGTTCGAACAGGCAATAAAAAGAGTGTGGGGGAAGCGAAGAAGAGGGGGAAATGAGGCATTTGTACCCTCGGCATTACTGCTAACATTTAACTTGTGCTTTATCATTTTCTTTTAAAGCTTCCCTCCGATTGCAGCTCGTGCACTGACCTTTACTACAATACAAGACCCTTTCTGCTACTGCCTGCTATCAGAACAGCAAGAGTGGGCACAGGAAGGTTTTACAACCACAAAAAAATATATATAAATGTATATATATATATATTAAAGAAAGAAAAACAAGGAGCTGATTGTGTCAGTGATTTACCTTTTTGCTCCACTTCTATTTTAAGCGTTGGAAGAGAGAATGAAAGGAGTGCAAGGGGGAAAAAGAGATTAAAATGAATTAACCATCATGTCCATGATCACATGCAGTTAACATGTCATGAGGTTACGGGCATTATGCACAGAGCTACAGCTGTCAGAGGAGGAAGAGAATGCAGTTAGACACCTTCAACATGAGAGAGAGGCAGGTTAAAGGGTGTTCTGTCACAGTACAAAAGGACAGCGTATGTGGCATTGAAGACGAATCAATCTGCTGTTGTCGAGGGAAAGCTGCAGGGAAATACATGGGCTGAATTCTAGATAGCGGCGTATAGATTTTCATAAGAAGTCAGGGACATCGACCAGGGAAATCTGAATTCCAGGTGGACAGATGGCAAGTTGCGCTCGAGGGAAATTCAAAACCAGAAAAAAATAAAGATGTTCCTCAACTTTACAGATCCTCTCCAAGCAAAGAGTTCTTGACAGCCTTTCAATGCTTTTTATGAACATTTGAAGAGACCGGTATGGCACTATGCTGTTTTGATTTCCAACACAAAGTTTGTCAAATATAGCCATACTTTAGGCCATATTTAAAATTTCCCTTCGGCCACATTAGCGTGGCAGCGGGTGATGGGTGGGCTGCTGCTTTTTAATAACTCCAAAAAAAAATTTCAGTTCCTTCATAGATATGACAGATTTAAATTCTGTCCACTTTACTTAAACATACCTGATTCTGTCTCAACTTCATTTAATTGTGTTCAATAAACCTATTATATTTAAAACTGAAATTTACTTAATTTGTGTTAAAACTACATTTGTGCTGACACAACTAACGGGGCAGTGGATCTGTAGTTCTCAGCATGCTTTGCAAGGGACTGCGTTATGAGAGTAAATTCAGGGATTGAAGTGTTATTTTATGCTTTTTAGTAGTGAAATGTTGTTAGTTAATGTTAGTGTTTAATGTTCAGTTATGTTGGACATTGAGGAGTTTCTGTAATTTTGTGGTTATTATTATATGCAGAAGAGTGGTGCCTGTGTTTAGGCTGTGGGCACTTCTACACAAATTCATTTGGATGGAATCCCTGCTCTCAATTAAATTTGAGCTCGTCCAATTAGTTATTTTTTGCATTTTATTTCTAAAAATATGATTGTTGTTATTTAAAAGCTTTAAAGGTAAACGAAATTGATAAATGTGTTCACCTTACATAATTCACTTTTATACATTTTTTTATTTAATTCTATAAACTATAATACTGATCTGCCAACATTGTCGCTATATGATAAATTAAAATAAGCTGATAACATCACTGTTTTCTCCAGAACGACTGTACAGCCAAATCTAATTTTGTTGCAATATTGTCCTGTTTGACACTGTGAAGCTGCTTTGACACAATCGCGATTGTAAAAGTGCTAAATAAATAAAGTTGATTGATTGATAAATTTAACATAACATTATTAAGTAAACTGCACATAAAAAGGCACTTTTCCTGATGAAATGCATCCAAATTTGAACCATTTCCTCTCACCCTCATGTCATTCTAAATACATAAGACTTTATTTTGTGGAACACATACTGAGAATGTTTAAAAAATATTATTTCATACAATATCACTCTTATTTATGCAATTAGGATGTGCATCAGCTTTGCGTGATACTTTAAAAGGGTCTGTCTTTACAAATCTATCAAATGACTGAATAAAGCACACATGAACCACTTTCACTATTTTTTATGGCGGTTCATTGTCGTATCAGAGTTTAAAAGCATTTTTACTTCATAATATTGAAAGGAGTGGACAGAATATTCTTCAAAGATGTACTTTTCATATGACAACTTTTCATATGGGTTTGGAAAAACATGAGCATGTGTAAACAAGGAATGTATTATCTGTAATTTACAAGTGCAATTTTTATTATTTGTAATTATACAATTTAAATGTTTGATTTTTCTGACTGTTTTCCTTAATAACAGTGCCGTGCAAGTTCCAAATTTCACAGACAACTTTTTTTTGGATAATAATTTTCTTAAACATAATTTTCTATAACAAATCTACTGCTAATTTAGATTTCTTTTATCTTTTTGGCTGAAAAGACAGTAATGCTTGTTTTAAATAATGTGTGTGTGTGTGTGTGTGTGTGTGTGTGTGTGTGTGTGTGTGTGTGTGTGTGTGTGTGTGTGTGTGTGTGTGTGTGTGTGTGTGTGTGTGTGTGTGTGTGTGTGTGTGCATGTGTGCGTGCGTTTGTGCGTGTGTGCGCATGTGTGTGTGTGTGTGTGTGTGTGGGGGGGGGGGGGCATGTTTTGTAACATATGAGGACACAAATGTGTATAACTGCATGGGTATGACATAGGTATTACAAGGAGAGGGTGAAATATGAGGAAATATGAGGACCATGTCCCCACTTTTCAAAATGCTTATAAATCATACAGGATCATTTTTTTTTTAGAAAGTAAAAATGCAGAATGTTTCCTGTGATGGGTAGGTTTAGGGGCAGGGGCAGTGTAAGGGGATAGAAAATACGTTTTGCACAGTATAAAAACCATTACTCCTATGGAATGTCACCATATGTCACAAAAACAAACGTGTGTGTGTGTGCGTGCATGCGTACGTGCACATTTAATTTCCGAACAGCTAATTTGCTAATCGAGAGATATAATTCTAGTAAGACCAATCAGGTCACGGTTTTGTGCGGGCCAATACACTGTCCTTCTGAATTTTTCCATAGCACCAGATAAAGACAGACAGAGAGACAGAATGCAGACAGACATACAAACATAATCCTGACAGTCTTCAAGAGTTTTATCTCATGAAGGCCATCCTCAGCAGCATGTTAAATAACCCAAACCGTGAACATTTCCGACAATCTAAAGCTACATTTCTCAGATTTCCTTCTTGTATTATTATAATCGATCTTCTAATGGTGTCCATTCTCTGGCCACAGTGTCCATGAGACACTGAGCGTGGTGTTCTTTTTATTGAAGTCACGATTTTGTACAGGAGCTCTATTTAGAATTTGAATGAAAACCTGTTCAGAACAAAGACCAAAGAATATATATAACAAAATATATTTTGAAGAAAATAAAATATATTTGATTGTAGGACCCTAAATTAGTGCTGGGGAAAAATGTATCATGATTAATATGTGTGTGATTAATATAAATGTGATTAATCAAAAAAAAAAAAAAAAAAAAAATATATATATATATATATATATATATATATATATATATATATATATATATATATATATATATATATATATATATATATATATATATATATATATATATATATATATATATATAATTTTATTTTGTTTATTTATTTTTTTGCAACGTATCTGTATGCAAAGAGTTGTATAGTAGGTTTGGTAGTATATTTGTGCTGCCTTTAATTTATGGTGATTTAATGAAGAAAAACTGTAATACAATTTATATTATAGCACTGATTAGAATCACCATTGATATAATACAAATTGTAAAGAAAACACTTCCATCCGGATGCATTACAGTTATAATATTTTTGGTTGGAAAATGTCCTTAATTGTCATGAAAATAATATCCTAATGGAAATTATATTTGTACATTTGATTCTAGGATGAATATAGATTATGGACATTTTTACATCAGATAATGCAGTTTGAATCCACACAGTAAGTTATAGGTTATGTTGATTATAGCTACAAAAAAAAAAAGGAAAATAAAGAAAGAAAAAAAACTTGATTATAGATAGATAGATAGATAGATAGATAGATAGATAGATAGATAGATAGATAGATAGATAGATAGATAGATAGATAGATAGATAGATAGATAGATAGATAGATAGATAGATAGATAGATAGATAGATAGATAGATAGATAGATAGATAGATAGATAGATAGATAGATAGATAGATAGATAGATAGATAGATAGATAAATAAATAAATAAATAAATAAATAAATAAATAAATAAATAAATAAATAAATAAATAAATAAAAACTAAGTTAGTACTTATAGTTCTGGGTTACTAATGAGGTAGGTTACAACTAATGTGGAGAAAACAAAACAGGAAGAAGAAAAAAAAAATTGCAACATCCATCTGTGAGGCAAATCATTTATAGTTTAGTCAGCCAATGCAATTTGGCTGGATCACAGAGTATGCAGTACACTTAATACTGGGACAAATCCTGTTCTCTGAGATAGCATCAGCAGAAGAATATCATAAACATTCCACTGTTGCATCCAAACAAGCCCAAATAAGAAAATAACTTCAAGTCAAAAACAGCTTTCAGCAGCCTGAGGGTGACATGAGGGCTCTGCCGTCCTAGGGAGTCAAACTGTGATTAGTAAATAAAACTGTTCCGGACCGCCTGGAAATGCCTAGAGGAGGTAATGTAAAAACATTAAGACATTAAGACAAAAACGCATTTTGTGAAGGTGCTTGTATCCGCAAAGAAAAGGTGAACAATCACAGATATTCCTGGAGAAAAGCTGAAAGACATGACACTTTATGAAACAACAGCTTTCAATTTTTTTATGTGAGATTTTGACTTCAATAACCCATACACGGACACAGACTGAACGAATAATAAGCACTAAAATCCAGCGGGCCTTTGTTATTTTGGGATCTTGGTGGGAAATGCGCAGCAGAGGACCCCGTCTGGTATGTGAAGTCTCTGGAAACATTCTCTGAGAAGACGAGACAATTCAATCAGAGAATAATATGACTATCTAATTGTTTAATGGAGCAAAACAATCCATACTCTTAATGTAATGGGAAATCTGAGAATAGAAGTGAGGCGTTTGTTTGGAGTTTGCTCATGTTAGATCCGTGTGCAGTCATTTGTCTTTTCTGACAGTCGTATAGTTGTGGTTTCTTACAAGCACAACACAATGATCAAGCACTAACGTAAAATATCTCTGCCTGTTTATTACTTGGCATAAAACTAGTGCGTGTCTTTGCTTGGCCAAATCAGTTTAAAGCAGAAGAAATCATGCTGCTCTGTCTCCAAGCGATTATACGACTGGACGTCAGAGAATGTTGCTTTGCTTTCATGTATTTCTGTGATGTTCTTGATAGAATACAGACAGCTAAAAAGTAACTTTTCAAAGGGAGAAAAGCACATTGAAACGGTTTACATTTAACTGCTTACATTTGACTTTTTGTCCAATTTAAACAAGGCAGTAAAAAGCATTTTGTACCAAGCCCTGTGCGCTACAATCACACCTAATCCACTGTACAAGGTACAAATCAAACACTAAAAACAGCATCCCAAGAAATCATGAATAACAATTTCTCACCTAAAGGAAATAGTAGTGCTTGCAAGGCAGCAAACGAATAGTGTTTTAGGTTTTAAGCTTAGATTTGGTGCAAATGAAATCCTGCATCAAAGACACTTTGCTGTTTTCATGACACAGTGTGCACTGTTATTTTCAAAGACACTGTCTGTAAAAGCAGCTATATATGGTTAAATAGCAAGGAGACAAAAAGACCAGTCGGAATGCATGTCTTTACATTAAATAAATGCAAGACGAATGATAAGAACATGCTGTGCAAAAATGCGATCAGTCATAAAATCACTGCATACAATTATGCAGCCTTGCAAACACTGATATTGAAAATACAGTGCCTATAAATGTTTTGCATATATAAATGCATACGAATAAATAGTATTATACATATTCGTACTTACAGTCAAACCAAAATGTATTCAGACACCTTCAAAATGTTATCACATTATACAGTTATAGTTTATAAAACTGTAATAAAATATTAAACTGTGTCCGAATAAATTCATCTTTATAATGTCAGATAACTTTGATGAGTAATGGATTACGATCAACCAATCAGCTGTCAGCTGTTAAATTTAAGGACAATGATATAATACCAATTTAGGTCAAGCAATTACCAAGCAATGCTTAATTTTGTTCAGTCTGTGGTGTAAAAGATCACATTAGCAATTAAAGAAAAAAAAAACACTTAAGCAAAACATAGTCAGGTCGAAAGTGTCTGAATCTTTTTTGGTTAATTTTTTAAAAATTACCGGTAGTCATTGTATGAAAAATATTTGGGTTTTATTTTTCTATCCTCACTCATATTAATTAACTATAGTGTCCTGAACCCATTAGGTGCGTGAATAATTTTGAGCTTGACTGCATATTATTATTATTATTATTATTATTATTATTATTATTATTATTATTATTATTATTATTATTATTATTATTATTATTAGTAGTAGTAGTAGTAGTAGTAGTATTAGTAGTAGTAGTAGTAGTAGTAGTAGTAGTAGTAATAATTGTACTACTAGTAGTAGTAGTACTTCCATGTCAAAGTGCCATTACATTTCTACAAATTGGTAAACACATATATTACCAATTTAATATAATACAGTTAATTTTAATGAATATTTGCTCATTCAAAATTGAGTAATTATTGCCTCAACAGACCACATACGCTTATTCCACCTGTTTTGAGACCACATGCCTTGCAGCCAAGATGTCATATGACTTCTTTTTTTACCAACAGTAGCTTTATATTTGGCACTCTCTCATAAAGCTGTGACTGAAGAAGCACCCAGGCAACAGTTGTTGTATGCACAGTCTCCAATCTCAGCCACTGGAGCTTGTAAATCATTGGTCTCTTGGTGGTCTCTCTCACCAGACTTGCACGGTCACTCAGTTTTTGAGGACGGTATAGATAGATTTACAGCTGTGCTATACTCTTTCCATTTCTTAATTGTTGATTTAACTGTACTCCAAGGGATATTCAATGACTTGGACTTTTTTTTGTATCCATCCCCTGCCTTGTGCTTTTCAATTACATTTCACTTTCACTGCTTGGAGTGTGAAATCTCTGCAATAATGACTCACCAGAAGTTGGGCCTTCTAGATAAAGCTGTATTCATACTACAATCAACTGAAACCACTTAACTACTCACAAGTGTTCTATTTAACACCGACTTCAAAAAAACAAATTGGCTATGCGAGTGATTATCTATGTGTGTCTTTTTAAAGAGGGGGATTTTGGTGTGTGTGTGTGTTTACTTTTGACAAGAAAAGGTCTCTGTCAGTCCCCAAATGCTGTAAAAGTGCCTACTGTACATGTTTTATAAGCACTGTATTATCAAGGATAAAAATCCTGGATGCTGGAGAAATACATTTAAAAGCCACAACCATAAAATAGCTTTAGTCTTACATACAGACAATATATATAAATATACACTTTTTTATTTATTTATTTATTTTTAAAACAGCTCATACTTACTGTAGGGAACACATTCATACTGGACTTCAAGGTACTTATACGTTCCTGGGCAGGGGTCAGGAAAAACATCTGGTCCAGTGATGACGATGCACTGCGTTCTGTTGTTACACCTGAATGGAGCAAGAGAAAGACAAAAAGAAATCAGATGCGTGAAACACAAAATAAAACAATTTGCACCAGAGTTTAAATAAATATTCTGGATTTTTCTCTACCAAAAGAATTTGTGGTCTCATGTTAATTACAAGAGAACATTTAAATTTCAAATAATTTCTGCATCATTTTGTTTATTTCTAATTGGGGTGCTTATATTACACCTTTTTCAACTAGAAACAAAACATATTTTGTATGCATTTTGGCCATTCACTTACACACAGGGTTCAAAGTGCAAGTTTTTGAAAATCACACTGTTCATCACTGGTCATCTTTGTGTAAACTAAAAAAACGTGAATTTGTGAAAACGGTTATGTCATGTGCATTTAGTCAATAGGCGCGTAGGGCCCTCTCATACACATGGCGCAATACGGCACGACGCAAGTGTTTGCTGGTTACAGCCCGACCTGAGTTATAATTTTTAGGTCCTGCACAAGCAACAACCTCACCCAGTTTCTGTTGAAGCCAATATGGAAGTAACTTAAGCTGCAATTCCCTGACTGGCCACTAGGGACAGGCTCCAGAAGGGAGCAGAATCTCATTGAGTCCCATGTTAAGATGCCCAAATTTACAGCAGAAAAAACATGTTTATAGTCTGGTACAAATTGTGGTTTTGGTCAATACAGCTAGTTTTGCCCTTCATGACAACTGTGAGTTTACTAACTCATTCGTTTACATTATATAAAGCCTTAAAGTTTTGCTTAATTAAGGTCATGGCCACTTTGATTGACAGGTAGATAGACATTTATCCACTGCCTGTTGGTCATGGATTCATCTCAGCAATGCCCACGTTCCGCCCCGTTGCCCATTTTCTATTATCTATTAGTGATAAGCTCGTGCCATCATGTCTATACTTTATGCTCTTCAGGGTCCTATGGGTGACGTCACGTACACTACGTCCATATTTTTTACAGTCTATGGTCCTGCGTCAATTTTCTTAAATACAAAATGCATTGAGCCTATTTATGGTCTGAAAACTAGGTGTGTTAAGGCACATTGTTGGAGCGTTGCTATTTTGAGACAGCTCAAATAGACTGCGCCATTAGCCAAATAAAACCTAAAATCAATGGGAAAGTGTTTTTTTCTTTTGTTTGTTTTTTTTGTTATTTAAAGAGCGTGTTAATATGCGGCTATAGACGGGTCCACAATGCACTTTGTGCAATAAAAGGATTCCTCTCTGGAGAAGCATTTAGTCTTTCAACTCGTATATTCCGCCATGTAAATAGCAATCCTCAATGGTGCCAGCACAACTGGCTTTTAACCTGCCAGCGTTTTTAAAAAAAAAATGTGCCAGCCACCACCAGGGTTTTGGACATGTTTCATAAAAATGGCCATTGAATATTTTGTTTTATGGTTATTTGAGTATGCAATATATCAAAAGAAAGAGCTGATCCTCTTCTTTAAAAAAAAAAGGAAATAAAAAAAAAATTGTTTTACTCTAGCTTCATGCATTGCTTTTTTATCAACACTTGAATAAGTTTCATAAAAAAAGTAACATTTTGAACAAAAACCTGAGAGAATCAAATTTTTTCTGAGACTGTATCCAGATCAGATTCAGAGCGATGCTCAAACACAGATGGAGTAGATCGAGTCCATCAAAACCACGTCCTGCAGCTCGTCCTGGGTCCACATTTCATTCAGTAACATTAGATCGTTTTGATTTATATGATGTTTAATGTTGATGATTACGTTATATTACAAATGCATTTGCTTACATATGATCACTTGTTTTACTGCTTCCTCACGTGTGTTTTGATCAGGAGATTCAGTACTCATTCAGAAGATGCGTAATAGCGTCCCTTAGTGTCTAACAGTGAAAATACGGAAATCCAGAAAATTCTGTGATTGGCGGGAAGTGTTTTCTCACAAATAATGGAAAATTCTGTGTTTGGCAGGAAAAGGGTGAAAGGGAATGGGAGATGAGACGTTACTATCAAAACATACCCATGCACCGACCATGTTTCCCATCGTTAAACTAGCAAAATTGGATTTGGACATGCTCTAAGTGCACTTGTGCTGTGTGCTTAAGACCATGCCCTCAGATTGTTAAAATATTTGTTTCTTTACAAAATATCATCACCAACTGCTGGCCTGGCATGCATAATACAGCATTTTTAGTAATTTTCACAGATCTGTGTGAACAAGTAGAACTAAATTATTTTCTGTGCTATACAAATGCTGTTAATAAAGCTTAACCCTGAACATTTCTATATCAGGCAGCTGTGAATACAATATCTGCTCTCGTGGATCGCATCAAGCCAAGAGCGACCCTGCTGACACAGCTGATGGACGGACGGATGGTGGCCCAGAGCAGGAACCAGATAAAAGACGGCAGGAATTAGCGGAGCGGATAGATGCCAAAGTGGCCCTTTTCAACCCAACGACAAAGATAAACAGCCTCATCTATGAGTGTTCATACCTGCCAGCACATGAGTTATACATCTGTATGAATCCCTCCTGAGGCCAGGCTGATTGTACCTATGATGGATTCATTTTCCCTATATGCCATTTCACTCAGAATGAACTAACCATCCCTCCACTGCCTGTTTAACAGGAAGTCATGCAGAAGGTGCTTTATGTGGGTTCTAGGAACTAAAATTAAGCACATCAATAAAAGATAAAGTGCAGAAATGATCTCATGGCTCACAGACACAGTGTACAGCGAGTTTGCTGGAAAACTAGCGACAGTATTGTCCATCAATCTGTGTCACGTTGTTCCTGAGGTCTGCATCTATGCTGTCCACTGGCTAAATCTGCTAACCAATTACAGTTTATTACGGTTCAGTTTAAAAACAAAATGGTTTTAAAGCCTTAAATGTCGTTTTTTTCCCCCAAAAATAACTCTAGTTCCCTATATCGAGGGAACTTCGCACTGCGTCGAAACAACGAATTTGGGGATGCTCCCTAAGCATCAACGCATCTGAAGTATGAATAAAACTATCCAATCCTGATTGGTGTTACGTCATGACGTACATGTGACGGCATACCCGGAAGCTATAAAGGGAAGGCTGGCGCATAGTAGCGTCAGTTATCGTTTTTCAGCATAACGCTTTGTCCACTATATATAAATATATATCATTATGGCGACCAAAAGAAGCGAGTTTAGACAATGTGTGCCTCCATGCCCCCGTTTCATGTCGGGTGCGGACACACATTCGTTGTGTGTGCTTTGTCTGGGCATTCAGCATTCCACAACGGCTCTCGAGGGAGCCACTTGTGAGCATTGTGAGAAGCTGATGCTTAAAGTGCTTCGCTCGTGGCTGGCCGTTTTCAGTGACGGCGGTCAGCCCCGTGAACCCTGTGGTTCTGGACCCACGACCGCCGAGGCTACTCGGCGTCGCAGATCATGGGGTTCACAGCTGGATTTGTCAGCGGAGATTGAGACTGCTGAGGCACTTTCTCAATCATCTGCTGACAGTTCAGATGATCTCCCTCCCCGTGTGGAAGCCCGCGCTGCGGCTTCTTCCCATAGGGGGGGCGGTCCGATGCTCGTTTTCTCTGGTTCTGAGGAACTAAACGAGTTCCACATTGAGGCGGGTGGTGACAATATTGTGTCGCCACTTCATCCACCCGTCAATGAGGAGCTGTTTGAGGTGCTGACCCGTGCAGTGGCCAAATTAAACATCGATTGGCCACAAGAAATGCAGGAGATCCAGCCACCATGTAGGCTGGATGATCACTTTCTTTCTCGCTGGGCTCCAGCACCTCGCCTGGGCTTACCGTTTTTTCCAGTCCTGCACAATGAGTTGTGCAGGTCCTGGAATAAACCATACTCCGCTCGTGTAACCATACTCCACTCCTAGATGAGGGAGAGGGTCCCTCTCCGGAGGATATTTTAGAGCTCCGGAAAGCTGCCGATTTGTCTCTCCGCATCACCAAGGAGACGGCCCGTGCCATCGGCCGCTCCATGGCTTCTATGGTGAGTGTGGCGAGGCATCTCTGGCTCAATCTGTCGAGGATGAAAGAGAAGGACAAAACCTTTCTCTTGGATTCCCAGATTTCGCCTTTGGGTCTGTTCGGCGACGCCATTAACACCGTCTTCGACAGATTTCAGGAGGCGAAAAAACAGTTGGCAGCTTTCCGACAATTCTTCCCTCAGCGTTCTAAGAGGAAGGCTGTCCCAAGTGGGCAGCCTCTGCCGTCAACCAGCTCCTCGCACCGGCAGGTACAAAAAGAGAGCGTCGCTTTTAGAGCCCCTCCTCCGGGTGCCTGGCAACAAAGGCAGCGCTTTCAACAGCAGTCTTCAAGGCCGAAGGGTGATCTGAGGAACGTCCTTCTCACTAAGGGGGCAACCGAGGTTGCATTCCGTGCGGTGCTCTTGGGAAAACGATGTGGTAATCCCGCCGTCAGTGACGCTTCGGGCCACATCGTTTTCCCATGGGCAAGTTGTCCCAATCATCTCGAAAAAGACCTGCGATGGGACAGCACTTGTCCCCACACACTGAAAAACGTTGCCAGCTGCTCCCTGCCGGGGTTCCGCATCAGGGAGCTGGGAACGAGGTTCTAATAACATGCGAGGTCGGCCTCGAGAGGCTGATTCCCTTAGTAGATTATCAATTATCCCCCGCGCGAGTCGAGACCACTCTGGCGAGAGTCTCAGGAATAAAGCTAGGCCAGAATATCACTGTGAAACACTTTCAGAGTGTGTTAGGGCACCTAGCAGCAGCGTCCAACGTTATTCCCTTCAGCCTGTTGCACATGAGGTCCCTCCAGTTTCGTATGATCAGAGTAACGCGCAAATGCCTTCGGGCTCTAGTCATATGGAAGAAAGTCTGGTTTCTGTCCCAGGGACAAGTGCTGGGAGCATCATGTTGCCGGAAGACCGTTTCAACAGATGCATCCCTCACTGGTTGGGGCGCGGTCATGGAAGGCCGCTTTGCGAGAGGTGCGTGGGAGGACCGTCATTCCTCCTGGCACATAAATTGTCTAGAGATGGCGGTCTACAAAGCTCTGAGGAGTTTTTTCCCGGATCTCCGCGGGCACCACATTCTGGTCAGCACGGACAATATGGCAGTCGTGGCGTATCTGAACTGTCAAGGGGGGTTGAGGTCGCGCCCTCTCTGCAGACTGGCGCATCTCATCCTGCTCTGGGCACAAGATAAATTGTTATCCCTCAGGGCAATTTACATCCCAGGAATACAAAATCAGGGGGCAGACATACTGTCAAGGCAGGGGCTGAGGCCCAGGGAATGGCGGCTCCACCCGGAGGTGGTGGAGTTGATATGCAAGAGGTTCGGCCCAGTGGAAGTGGATCTGTTCGCGTCTCGAGAGACGTCCCACTGTCCACTGTGGTTCTCCCTCATACATCCAGCCCTGCTGGGGTTGGACGCCATGGTACAGACGTGGCCAAGGCTGCATCTGTATGCATTTCCCCCTATCGCCCTGCTCCCCGGGGTCCTGGAGAGATTCCGGCAACAATTAGTCAGTCTTCTTCTGGTAGCTCCTTGTTGGCTGACTTGAGCATGGTTCTCGGATATCGTAGCTCTGCTTGTGGGTCTCCCAGGGCAGGTCTCTCTGAGGAGGGACCTTCTGTCTCAGGCGGGGGGCACAATATTCCACCACCGGCCAGAAATATGGAACCTTTGGGTCAGGTACGAAGAGGCTAGACTACCAGCAGATGTGATAGAGACCTTACTCAGCTCCAGGGCTCCGTCAACTAGGAGATTGTACAGCCTCAAGTGGAACGTGTTCGTCACTTGCTGTAGGGAACAAGAGGCTGGACTACCAGCAGATGTGATAGAGACCTTACTCAGCTCCAGGGCTCCGTCAACTAGGAGATTGTACAGCCTCAAGTGGAACATGTTCGTCACTTGGTATAGGGAACGTGAGGTGGACCCAGTTAACTGCCTGGTGGCTTCAGTGCTGGAGTTCCTCCAAAATTGTTTCTCTGCAGGGCTTACCCGGTCCACACTCAAGGTGTACGCGGCTGCCATTGGGGCTTTCCACACTCCTTTGGGTGATGGACCTTTGGGTAGGCACCAGTTGGTTATACATTTCCTCTGCGGGGCTAGGAGGATGAGGCCTGTAGCACGTACCAGGATTCCTACCTGGGATCTGGCAGTGGTCCTCGAAGGATTGGCTGAGGCCCCCTTTGAGCCACTGGAATCTATTGAACCTAAATATCTGACCCTTAAAGTGGCATTTCTTCTAGCTATTACATCTCTGAGGAGAGTGGGGGACCTTCAGGCCTTGGCAGTTACGCCGACTTGCCTGGAGTTTGCCCCCGGAGGAGTAAAGGCCATCCTGCACCCTAGGCCAGGTTATGTGCCTAAGATGCCCTCTAATGTGGTCAGGTCTTTAGTGTTACAGGCTTTCCATCATCCACCTCATGTGACAGCGGAAGAAGGGAGACTTTTCCTCTTGTGCCCCGTTAGGGCCCTGAGGATATATTTAGAGAGGTCAGCACAGTGGAGGAAGTCTGACCAATTGTTAGTGTGTTTTGGTTCGCCTAAGAAGGGGTTGCCTGCATCTACCCCTACTATTAGTAATTAGATAGTGCAGGCTATTGCCTTGGCATATCAGATGCACGCAGGGGCGTAGCACCAAATTTTGGGCCCTGGGTACAAACCATCTTGCTGGGCCCCCATACCATGTATGTGTATGTATAGAAAACTGACTTCTAAGGCCCCCCCCTGCCTCGGGCCCAGGTTACTCAGTACCCTTTATCCCCCCAGTCCCACGCCCCTGGATGCACGGTGGGGCTTCAGTCCTAATTGTGCCTGGTCTCCAGCTTCACAATAGGGCAGGCGTACCCTTGGTGTGGCCTAGTGGGTACTCGTTCCCCAAATTCGTTGTTTTGACGCAGTGCTCATTCCCTCGATATAGGGAACGTTTTGGGTTATGTATCTAACCCTTGTTCCCTGAGAGGGAATGAGCACTGCGTCTCGTTGCCACACCACGTATCACCTGAGAGCGTCATCGCGATAATTGACACTACTATGCGCCGGCCTCCCCATATAGCTTCTGGGTATGCCGTCAGATCTACGTCATGACGTAAGACCAATCAGGATTGGACTTCATTCATACTTCAGATGCTTTGATGCTTAGGGGGCATCCCCAAATTCGTCGTTTCGACGCAGTGCTCGTTCCCCCTCAGGGAACAAGGGTTAAATACATATCCCGAGACGTTCTTTATAAGTCATCAATGTACTCTGAGTACAAAGCAGCATATTAACATGATTTCTGAGGGATTGCATAGCAGACTGAAGACTGAAGTAATGCCTAATGAAAATTCAGTTTTGCCATCACAGGAATAAATTACATCACAACATCTAATAAAGCTGAAAACAACTTTATTAATATTTCACTACTGTTTTTACCGTTTTATCAAATCAGTGAACATAAAAGCTTATTTTAAAAAGATTAAATGACGTCCAGATTTAAATCATCTGAATGGTAGTGTAAATGCAACATCATTTTCTATTTTATTTATTTTTTGAATCCCCTAAAGAACCACAGCAAATCAAAAACAATGAAAACTAGTCCTCTGGGAGATAAACACTAATAAACCTTTATTAGGGGTGTTAGTTGGGCCATATCTACAGACCTGGATAGTATTGTAGATTTTAACATGAAAACCATATGCTGTGTCTCACAATTCCTGAGAATAATGTAGGATGATTGTTCTAACTTAGAGGAAAAGAATCTGGAAACAAAGGTCTTTGGCTTGGGAATAGAGAGCATGTTTTACTGTAAGCGCAGCACGGGGTGAATTAGCCTGCTGGCGTTTTTCTGACCTGGCCTTGGGGTAGCAACTCTTCTTGCAGTAATTTCTCTTTACCTCAGCACGCGACCGTGACAATTCATTTGTCTTATGTTGTATTTGCTAATAAACAAGTGGAGACTTTTTTTCCCCCTTTTTTTTCCATAAAAGCAATGAAGCACGTGGAACAGAGTGCTGCTCCGTCCACAGCTGTGAATTCCCACCGGTCATGTTTGAAGATGAGAATTTATACATAGACACGAGCTTTGCTGAAAAACACGTCCCTCATATGGGAGTTTCCTTATTAACGAGCACTCATATGTGGTAACAGATGAGAATATCAGCATGTTTACCCATATGAATGAATTATGGATCTAAAATTATAACACACGGCCAAAGCTAGAGCCATAATGTGGCGATTGGTTGTTTGGTTATTTGTAGTTGTATTATAGGGAGACTGTTCCCATTCATATTTCATTCAGTCACACTGTGTTGTTAATTTGCATAATGTGCCATGTGAATAAATTATGATCTCAAATTATTTTAAAAGAGGAACAAGATTAATACTAACTTTTGAAGTCAAAACAATGGCATAGCAAGCCTAATAAAGTTTTATTCTTGTTGAAAACTTGCATTGATACAATATAGATGGAAAAGTGGTTATTTAAAAATTTAAATAAAATGGGATCTGAGAGGAAAATCTTAAAAAAAACAATTTGGTACTATATTTCTAATGCGATTACTTTAAAGATACTATTTCAATGCCAGTTTAGTGGATGTATGAAGTCACTTCCAATCCAGGCCACATGGGTGTCCTCGCAGAGTAACCACAGGTGTGATTCCAACCCTATCTCAAAATTAAATCAAATACGCTAATATTTGAATAAAACCTTAATTGCTCCAAGGGGAATTTGTTTTACACTTAAGGGAGCCACATTAAACATTAGCACAAGAAACATTAACTTACAATAAAAGTAAGATAAAAACACACCATACATCCAACATCATTATGGACAACAACAACGCAAAATGTGGTAACATACAATCATCAGTCCAATAGCTAAAATGAATCAATAAGTTATTTAATAAATAATCAGTAGTCCACTTTTGAAATGTATATGTGCCTGTTTTCGATCTATTCAGTAACTGAATGCTTCTTGGCACAAATTATGTGATGGCCTGTTTAGTTTTTGTTAGGGGCATTCTAAATCTACGTCCAGAGGGTGGGGGGGGGGGACTCTGAGTAAAGTGATGGGTCGTCTAATATCCTCAGAGCCAAATTGAGGGTTTACTGATCTATGAGGTTAGAGATGCTTTTAACATCAGATCCAATAATTTTCCTGTTAGTTTTAGTAACTAACCATTTATTTGTATGAGGTGGCTAAATACTACGAATTCATATGACGTCGCTTGTATGAATTCGTAAGATTTGTCTAAACCACAGTGATGAGTAGGTTTAGGGCCAGAGCTTGAGGTTTAATCCCTATTTTTTCATCCAAACAAGATTTCATCCTGATTGAAAATTAATTCTGGGTTGGCTTGGTTTGAGGTAAGAAAGTCAGAACCAACGATTTTCAAACTATAATTCAGAAATATGTTATTTTAAAAGCAGCTGCGTCTTATTCGGTGAGTGAGCACATTAGTGAGTTAAACCAAAATTTACTCAGATACCTTCAACATTTTCTCACATTTTATTCTCTATAGTTTAGAGAATGGTAATAAAATATGACAAGAACTCAGAGTTAGAACTGTGTCGGAACAAATTTATCTTGATAATGTCAGATATAACTTTGGTAGAAAGTTATGTAATGGAGTACAATCAACCAATCAGCTATCAGCTGTTACATTTAAGTAGGCCTGTTTATAAGGTATAATTCACCCAAACACAAATTAACAAATGGAGGATAGCATAAATGTAAACTCTGTCATCATGTACTTATTCACAATTGTGTCCTTTTTTATTTAACTTCCAAACACAAATGAAGATATTATTTATGAAACCTGAGGGATTTATGTCCCTCCGTTTGTAAAGTTCATTCCTCTCAAATTTAAAAGATGCAAAGAATGTCATAAAGGCATGTAAAAAAATAACTAATCAAGAGTCAAATCCAAATTGGCTTTATGTGATGAATATATTTAACACGACGCATATAGTGTAGTAAACAAGGACATTGAAATGATAGCGTTACACACAAAAACAACATGGAGTAAATGCAGAATTAAAATTCTTGGATGAACTAAACGTTTACAGTTTGATAGCCATCATTCTGCCGAGCTTTCTTGCGATTAGAATTGTGGCGGATTGCATTGATCATCTGAAGTGCGTGCGCTGCCGGTGCACTCCTCAGTGAGAGCCCAAGCATTATTTAAAACAACACCCCACAAAATCAAAGCCCAAACACCTTTTAAAGCAACAGTCCTTAGTGAAAGTGCAAACATCATTTAAATTACCAGATCAAATTTAGTTTTAGTAGTATGATTATTCAAAGCATTTCAGATGGATCATTCTTACATACTGCATAAATAGCGGTGGAGGTAGGGCATAGCAGGCATGGGGAGAGATGCTCCTGCATTGAAAGCGTATACATAATGTTGAATATAATGTATAGTAATGCAATGGGGGATTATTTGTGGGTCCTGATAATAAAACACAAATAATTATATATAATAATAAAAAAGCACAAAAAAAAAAAAACTCTTTATTTTGGCTTAGAATATTGAGATACATATCGAACCATGACACGAATGTATCGTTACACCCATAATATATATATATATATATATATATATATATATATATATATATATATCAGAGTTTCCGCTAGAAAAAAATGGTGCCGGTCAAAGTGACCGGCAGAGGTTTCGTTTTCCGGACATTTTGATGATATGCCGGTCAAAAATTCCTGAAAGCAGTTTGTGTAACTTAAAAAAAAACACATAATCAGGCCGTATATGCAACATGTTTATTAGCCTAACTTTCAAATAGACGAAAAAAAAAACATGAACGTCCGATTGGCGTCAATCAACCAATTTTTTTAACTCATAGGCGTAATTTGCGGGTGGGACAGGTGGGACATGTCCCCACCACTTTTTTATCTTGCTTCACGGATTAACCTAACTAATTCAAACAAAACATCTCTGGTTAACTAGAAGGGTATAATTTCATTCGTTTGTTAATAAGAGGCGATCGCTCGTTGCCGCTGTTATCAGTGCTGCAGATTTCTCTCGCGGCTCATGTAGTCTTCAGACGAGCGCTTTAATCTAACGCTTAACGCCGTTGCAGAGACTTTCTATTTGCTCCGGTCAGATCGCGAAACAAAATGCACAAAAACTGTCCCTGCTCTTGATGTACAGCCACTGATGATATTCGGTTTTGATGAGAGAAAAAATAGACCACGAGGGCAGATTAGAAACGAGAACTTCTGACAAGTTTAACAGACTAGACCAGGGATTAAGCAGTGTGCAAATCTATTTGCCTTTATTCACGTGAAAAATCTTGGCACAACACTATTGTGTTTAGATGCAATAATTAAACGCAATTAATAAATTTAATTATAAACTCAGTATGTCTCATTTAGTTGGTAACATTTCAATTGGCCACCGTGTGAAATGACAAAATCATATAATAGAATATAACAGTATAGCCTATACTGAACTGTAAGCAGGTAAGCACTACAAGATGTTTTTGAATGCATTAGAGAAAACGACAAAATTACTTATTCACAAAATTACGTGTGTGAATAGGTGCTTGCACCCGATCAGATTCAGTAGAAGGTTAAAAAATAAATAAAAAATCCCTTCAACTTTAACGTCCCCGCTCATGCCCATCGCCGTGATCATCTGTATCCAGCTGGTTGTTTACCGTGTGAGTTCTGAACACTGCACCATGTGCTAATTTAAATCTTTTCGTTTCTACACATATTAGGCTACATATTCCTCATGTCTGTGAGGCAAGCCTGCCGAGTTTCAGTTTATTTGAGACGCGCTTCAGTTCATGATGAAAGCGATGGCTTCCGCGACCTAGTCTACTTATTTATTTCGTATTTATTAAATACATGCAATTAACCGAAGAAACCTTTATTAAAATTAAGAGACAATTTGTACAAAACGAAAGAAAGGCTTTTTACAAAACAAAACTTAATATTAAACTAAATATAACCACCAAAATCATGTCTGACCCATTCGCATCTTTGCACTTATCATAATCAGATGAAATCTAAAAATAATATTATAATATTTAAACATAAATATGAAGAAAAAAAAACACTGTTTAAAGGCTACAACAAGTATAGTAAGCTACAGATGTATGTCATGTCTGAGCTGGATTTGAACGAACATCATTTTACCGGTGGGTTCATGAGCGCGCCTGCGGATTATTGAGCTGATCACGCCGGCTCCGCTCCGCTAATTAGTCTTTAAAGGCTCGTTCTCGATACTTACACGGGCAGGGCCGGTCTCTCGGGTGCATGGGCTCGGGTAGTGTTGGGCTTTATTTTTTTGAGCCGATCTACGCTCTAGTTCTGGCGAAAAATGTAGTGCTGTGCCGGCCTGTTGTCATAAATTGTTCTCGTGATGGAGCGGTAGTGGAGCGCTCTCGGAGCGAGTAAAAACCACAACACTCCGACTTTTTAAAAAATCGCTCCTCACTCCATTCAAAATCTCGCCGCTCCACTCCTCACTCCGCTCCGCTCACATAGGCCTACTCTGCTTCGCAGGCTGCCGAGAATTGCAATCCTCCATAGCCACGGAGCGCTGTCATGACAGCGAGGGCATCACGTCGCAGGCTTACGGTATCGATAAGAGGCAGTTTTAATCTGACAATTTGACCGAAAAGATTTCATTTTGTCGGACATTTAATTTTTTTCCCGGCCAATGTCCGGTAATTACCGGACAACGGAAACCCAGATATATATATATATATATATATATATATATATATATATATATATATATATATATATATATATATATATATATACGGACCGATTATACTGGAACACCAACTAGCGCTCGCTCCGGAGTCACGACAACAACAAACCATGGGTGCGTCTCAATCAGCTCCCTAGTTCACTAGTCAGGGCACTGATCAGGACATAAGTCAATGGGAACGAAGAAGCTGATGAGACTGCTTTGCTTGGCCCCGTGGATGGGAAATTTTGTTTTAAAAAACGAAAGGATGGAAGCGTTGATAAGAGCATGGTTGTGTGCAAGCTATACAAAGAGGAATTTGCGTATCACCGCAGCACATCGAGCCTCAAATATCACAAATATGCTTTTGCTACACTTAATGGCAAACATTGCGCTGGTCTGCTCGACTGAAATAAATAAACAATATTTTGTTTTTACATTATTTATACATTAAAATGTATAAATGTATATATATATATATATATATATATATATATATATATATATATATATATATATATATATATATATATATATACATTTATACATTTTAATATGTGGATAAACTGTTCAAATACTGTTTGGGGCTACTGTATGCTAAATTCTCATTCTCATAATGTTCCTGTTAGCTGACAGTTGGTGTTTGCTCTTCACACCACAGTCACACATTAAGCAGTTTCACAGGACGCCCCTCATTAGACAGATCTCTCCCTCCTAAACTCTGAGCACTCACCGAAGCAACGATTTCAAGATATCACAACATTTACAGTAGAAATGTCACGCATTAAAGCAAAACAATAGTGTGGTAAGTTGGAGGAAGTGTTTTTAGTCAAGAACCCCCCCCCCCCCCCCCCCCTCCCCATTAAAAATAAATAAGTGTATAATCTATATATTCAATATTTTTTGAGCAAATACATGCATGGACAAAGATGTTAGATATTGTCATATTGGCCATATTGGATGTCCCAACAATGTAAGGTATACCTGAACCACACACGCACACACACACATTATGTTTTAGTTTAGGAGCTCAGAGAAAACTAAACTTAACAATGACAATGATTTATCAGTCAAATTTGGTATTTCACTAGAAGATGTCTGACAGGAGGCTGCTTTGATCGGTGATCTGAGTGATACAGTTCTTAACTGATCTATAAAAACATCATAAAAAATAAAAAACAATATATCATAAAGCATGTCTAAGATGGTGCAGAGCACATTTTGTATTTATCACAGTAACATGATATCAAAGTAAAAGAAAAAGAAAAAAATATGACGCCTGGAAGAACATAACTGCTCCATATTCAAAATGTCATATCTGAATATTAAAACAAATGGATGAATATTAAACCTATCTATCATCTGAATATGCGGAGTGTTATGGCAGATGAGCAAGTCATTCACTTAAGTCACACCAAAAAACAACAACCACATGTTGTCTGGAACTTCAGTTTAGGAAGAAACGGATTTGTTTGTAACAACTAAACATTAAACTGGGAAAATTTAGATAAAGGACAGTACAACCAGTATTGTAATATATATATATATATATACACACACAGGTCCTTCTCAAAAAAATTGCATAGTGTGATAAAGTTCCATAATGTAATGATAAAAAATAAACTTTCATATATTTTAGATTCATTGCACACCAACTGAAATATTTCAGGTCTTTTATTGTTTTAATACTGATGATTTTGGCATACAGCTCATGAAAACCCAAAATTCTCAAAAAATTAGCATATCATGAAAAGGTTCTCTAAACGAGCTATTAACCTAATCATCTGAATCAACTAATTAACTCTAAACACCTGCAAAAGATTCCTGAGGCTTTTAAAAACTCCCAGCCTGGTTCATTACTCAAAACCGCAATCATGGGTAAGACTGCCAACCCGACCTTGTCTAGAAGGCCATCATTGACACCCTCAAGCGAGAGGGTAAGACACAGAAAGAAATTTCTGAACGAATAAGCTGTTCCAAGAATGCTGTATCAAGGCACCTCAGTGGGAAGTCTGTGGGAAGGAAAAAGTGTGGCAAAAAACACTGCACAACGAGAAGAGGTGACCGGACCCTGAGGAAGATTGTGGAGAAGGACCGATTCCAGACCTTAGGGGACCTGCGGAAGCAGTGGACTGAGTCTGGAGTAGAAACATCCAGAGCCACCGTGCACAGGCGTGTGCAGGAAATGGGCTACAGGTGCCGCATTCCCCAGGTCAAGCCACTTTTGGGCTACAGAGAAGCAGCACTGGACTCTTGCTCAGTGGTCCAAAGTACTTTTTCCGGATGAAAGCATATTTTGCATGTCATTCGGAAATCAAGGTGCCAGAGTCTGGAGGAAGACTGGGGAGAAGGAAATGCTAAAATGCCTGAAGTCCAGTGCGAAGTACCCACAGTCAGTGATGGTCGGGGGTGCCATGTCAGCTGCTGGTGTTGGTCTGCTGTGTTTTATCAAGGGCAGGGTCAATGCAGCTAGCTATCAGGAGATTTTGGAGCACTTCATGCTTCCATCTGATGAAAAGCTTTATGGAGATGAAGATTTCGCTTTTTAGCACGACCTGCCACCTGCTCACAGTGCCAAAACCCCTGGTAAATGGTTTACTGACCATGGTATTACTGTGTTCAATTGGCCTGCCAACTCTCCTGACCTGAACCCCATAGAGAATCTGTGGGATATTGTGAAGAGAAAGTTGAGAGACGCAATACCCAACACTCTGAATGAGCTTAAGGCCGCTATCCAAGCATCATGGGCCTCCATAACACCTCAGCAGTGCCACAGGCTGATTGCCTCCATGCCACGCAGCATTGAAGCAGTCATTTCTGCAAAAGGATTCCAGAAGTATTGAGTGCATAGCTGAACATAATTATTTGAAGGTTGACTTTTTTTTGCATTAAAAGAGCTTTTCTTTTATTGGTCGGATGAAATATGCTATTTTTTTTTTTTGATGAGTTTTCATGAGCTGTATGACAAAATCATCAGTATTTAAACAATAAAAGACTTGAAATATTTCGGTTGGTGTGCAATGAATCTTAAATATATGAAAGTTTAATTTTTATCATTACATTATGGAAAATAATTAACTTTTATCACATAATTATGCTATTTTTTGAGAAGGACCTGTATATATATATATATATATATATATATATATATATATATATATATATATATATATATACATACACACACACACACACACACACACACACACACACACACACACACACACACACACACACACACACACACACACACACACTAATCTAAAGGATTATAAGAAACACCATACTAATACTATGTTTGACCCCCTTTCGCCTTCAGAACTACCTTAATTCTGCCTGGCATTGAGTGCTGAAAGGTGCTGGTGCTGAAAGGTGCTGAAAGCATTCTGTAGACATGTTGGCTCATATTGATAGGATAGCATCTTGCAGTTGATGGAGATTTGTGGGATGCACATCCAGGGCATGAAGCTCCTGTTCCACCACATCCCAAAGATGCTCTATTGGGTTGAGATCTGGTGACTGTGGGGGCCATTTTAGTACAGTGAACTCATTGCCATGTTCAAGAAACCAATTTGAAATGATTCAAGCTTTATGACATGGTGCATTATCCTGCTGGAAGTAGCCATCAGAGGATGGGTACATGGTGGTCATAAAGGGATGGACATGGTCAGAAACAATGCTCAGGTAGGCCGTGGCATTTAAACAATACCCAATTGGCACTAAGGGGCCTAAAGTGTGCCGAGTAACATCCCCCACACCATTACACCACCACCACCAGCCTGCACAGTGGTAACAGGGCATGATGTATCCATGCTCTCATTCTGTTTACATCAAATTCTGACTCTACCATCTGAATGTCTCAACAGAAATCGAGACTCATCAGACCAGGCAACAATTTTTCCCGTCTTCAACTGTCCAATTCTGGTGAGCTTGTGCAAATTATAGCCTCTTTTTCCTATTTATAGAGATGGGTGGTACCAGGTGGGGTCTTCTGCTGTTGTAGTCCATCCACCTCAAGGTTGTGTGTGTTGTGGCTTCACAAATGCTTTGCTGCATACCTCGGTTGTGACGAGTGGTGATTTCAGTCAAAGTTGCTCTTCTATCGGCTTAAATCAGTCGCCCCATTCTCCTCTGACCTCTAGCATCAACAAGGTCGCCAACAGGTCGCCAACAATATATATATAACAGTCTTGTCTGTTCTGAATAAACCTCACTTTCTCTATTCCTCTATTCATAGCATCAAGCAGCCCAAACCACACATATCTAATCAGGAATCATGGGCTTTATTTAAGACTTTATTACCAGGCCAACAAATTCCCAAATGCTCTGAATTCTTAAACAGGTGTAGCTGTTGTTTCTAGAAGCCTGTATTTACGGTGACTTATGAAAGCTTAATTTGCAATGCTTGAAGTATTCACTAATACCATATGTACAGTGGGAGTGCCGTACACGGCTGTGCGCTAACTCTGGTCTTCTGAGAGCCATGCGGACGCCTCTGTCACGGATATTAATGGTGTGAATACAGAACAAATTTCCCCTGTACAGCACTGCAGCCATTCCCTCATGTTCCCCAAAGCAGGGTACTTAGCAGAGCAAGGACGACAGAAACAAGAGAATTTCTGCAAAGAAAGTTTTCTTTCAGATGTGTTGCTAAAGGACTTGCAACAACTTGCATAATAATTTGATCACAGCTGCGCCTATAAGTTAAACAATAAGTTTATTAGCCTCGTTAATTAGAAAAAAAGCACAGCACACATATTTCTAACTTGTTGAGCTATGGTTCTAACGTGAGTAATGCAGGATCCACATCCAGTTTGCAATATTTTTAAATGCCATTTGCCCTCTGTTTTCCCAATAACTTCCTGGTTCTCTCAACACTCACAGAACGCCAAATGCCAGTACAATTTGGCTTTAGTGAATAAAGAACAGCTGGCAGGAATTTTATCATAATATAAAATGTTCCTTGCATTAAAGTGTAACCACATATTGTATTATTACAATATCGGTAGTAAATGTAAATTAACAATGTTTACTCATTCTCTAGGTTACCTGAACCAGGAAATCGTAAGTAAAAAAAAAAAAAAATATATATATATATATCAAATTTCCCATTTTCATAGCAGAAAGGTGGGAGTGGCCTTAAATGGCAACCTGCCCAGTGCATTATGGGTGTTGAACCTATCTGGCAAAAGGGAAGATTCTTTGGGCCTCTATCATACACATGGTGCAATGTGGCGCCAGGTGCGACACAGATGTTTTTTGCCACATTTTTAATGTAATTAAGTATTAAACTATATTCAATATGAAATGCAGTGCATTAAAAAAGTACAACATTATGTTTTGGAATGTAAAATGACAATGTACATCTACTTCACAAATAAAATTACTTGGAAAGTGAAAAAATAATAATAATATTTGTGTCTCAGAGCATGCAGACGGAATGTAATAAACTTGTTGTCTTGCTTTCAGAGCATTCCTAAAATGCTGCTGTTTAGGAATGCAGTCATGTAAGTTCTAGGAGGGAAATATACCGAGCATCTTTGACGACAGACATCTGAATGACCAAAACAGGATTTAAAATGCTATACAACAAGATGTTTCCGCTGGTTAGTACAATTATCCTGTTGCATTGTGCAAAGTCACATGTTTTTTTTGTTGTTGTTGTTGTTGTTGTTGTTTTTTAATGTGCATTAAGGAATTTATTCATCCATCATAGTTTATGCAAATGTTTTCGTATGGAATAGAAAATGTATCCAACTCAAACGAGCGCATAAGTTTTGTATGTGCATTTTTAGAATGTATGCCTATCTTGGTGTTTCCATTCAGCAGTTTTTGTTGCGAAATCCCACAATTTGCATAAAAATAGATGGATAGAATATTGTCATTACCTGTGCCACGTTGTTTAAATAGCAAATGCATTTGCGCCCAATTGTGCACCCATAGGTGTGCTGGTCTGAAAAGCAGGTGTGTTCAGGCGCATTGTTGCCACGTTACTTTTTTGAGGCAATGAAAAATGACTCTCTCGTGTCCTCAAAATAGTAACGTGGCAACAATGTGCCTGAACACACCTGCTTTTGTGCAGTATTTTTTGTGTTATTTAAATAGCTCGTTAGTAATATGTGCATACACTCTGCTTATTATACACACAGGGATGTGTAGTTCGATACCAGCAGCAAATAAAAGGATTAGATGATAAAGATTATGATTGTGTACAAAAATATAAAAATGCCAACATGTCATAATGGATAGTCATTGCATGTATCAGAATGACCTTTTGCGGTAGTGACAAATTAAAATGGCTACTTATTTAACCAAATGTGACTACACATATGTATTTAAGGTTAAGGGTGTCTATAGTATGCCATGTAAATAGTGAATCTGCCATGGTACAAGTTCAACTGACTTTTAAAGGGAATGGGAGATGAGGCTCTGATTGGTTTATTGCACATCATCCCCAAAACACACTCATTATTTATTAAGAGAATAGGGACAACCCTTTTAGACCATGCACTGGGTGTGCCGACCATTTTTCCTGTCGTTAAACTAGCAAAAGTGGATTCAGAAGTGATTCTAAGTGCGCTTGTGCTGTCCGCTTTAGACCTTGTGCTTAGATTGTTAAAATAGGGCCCTTATTCTCTGATCTCTCAAGTCAGGATTTTCTAGGCAGGCGAGTTTAATTGAAAGCCCTTTTTGCCAGCGGTGAAGTTTCCGTTTGAGTCATAAAAAAATCACCGCAAAAATTTAACTAAAAGATAAACAATTCTATTTTCGATATAGAATAAAAATATGCGTATATTTTATTATGCAAAACCAAACACAAAAAGACCAAGAGAAGGCCAACACACAACAATGTAGAAAGTGCTTCTATTTGCTCAAACCCTTATATAAGTCCACATTATTAAACAAGTTAATAAGCAACACAAACCCACGGGACATAGCATGAGGTGTTTATGTACATTAATTTAATATAAGCCTATATAAATCCACAATAAAAAAAAAGTAAGTTTTCTTTTGCCAAGAAATGAAGTAGCATTGAGTGAAAGCTTCTATTATTAAGTAAAGTAATCTATTATTAATGCAACTGTAGCAATGACAGATTGTGAAGTTGTTGGTGATTCATTATTGACCAGAAAAACTAACAAGATGAAAAGTGCACAACAATGCAATTTCACATCTGGACTTCTGCAGACCTGCGAAGGCAAATCCCTGCCTAGAGTTCCTGTGTAGATTAACACCCACTTGAGACGCCTAATTGCCTGCAGCTGAAAGGACTAATTGAGACGCCACATTTTCAAACCTATTTCCCCCGAATCACAACGTTCTTATAATAAGCTGAGCGGAACTGTATGCCACTCCCGCGGCAATACGTATCAAAGCCCGGCTCACACATCACTTCCTGTTTTTTTTAGCACAATCCTCCAGATGTACGACACTATCTAAACTCAAAAGAAATTGAGCGCATTGAGATCTGTTTGGTTTGGTTGTGTAGATTGCAGAGAAATCTTCGTCATGCACGCCACTGAAGATGCTCGTATTCATGCGCCGTGTAATCAAAGACGGCCAAATGAGAGAGAAGACACGTTTTGAAGAGAGATTTTAGGAAAAGGAGGGAGAAATGTGACGGAAGAACTTGCCTTTGAGACATGATCTTGAATGCATCGGGCAGATAACAGTTGATGTTCTCCATTTGAAAGGGGTCAGCATCGCAGATCTTGTCGTCTGTCCGGCCGTAATTGGCAGTCTCAATCATGATGACATCACTTCCTGGACAACGTAGGTCGATGGGATAACCCTCGCAAGACAGCTCCCGCCTCACCAGACCAAACGGCATAGCTGCCCGGCTAAACCCTGTAAGATAGAAAGACTTTAGAATAAAAAATATAATTACAAAAAATTATAATATATATATATATATATATATATATATATATATATATATATATATATATATATATATATATATATATATATATATACATATAATATATATATAACGTTATTTTGCTTCTTCAAAATTTTCATAACTGGAATGTGAAATTTGTTTTATTACTAATGCAAATTAGGGGTGACGAATAGTCGAATAGTCGAAGATTCGATGCATCGATATGCGGAGCCGGATTCGACCACCGATCTCAGTCGAATCTTCGCGGGTGTTATGAAATGAGGATCCTATAATTTTGGCAATATAGGGGTGCTCAATATTTTAAAAACGTGGCACGGCGCTGAGCTTCGCATCTGGTGTGCGACCCCTTTAAAGGTGCTGAGCTTCGTTTGGGGTCGCACACCCGACTCAAAGCTCAGCGCCACGTCTTTAAAATTCGAACACATTGTTTTCAGTGAGTGTACACACACCGGCGGCATCCGGGGGCCTGTCCCCCATGACTCAGGAAGTTGTTTCAAATCGTGCCACCCCACAGAGTGCCATTTCAAGGTTTTATATTAAATTTATATTATATTTCCCTCAAATCGCCAATGTACATACTGATTTCACCCTGTGCTACAAGATACACCCATCGTGCAGCTCTTCTGTCAGTCAAATCAAAATTGAGCTTGCACGTATACAATGTGCGCGTCCAGTGTGAGATACTGGAGACACGGCGCTGAGCGACCCCCTTTAGCCACAATCTGCTTAAGAACATGCATGTAAACACACTCAAAGTGTTCTTTTCCTCTCTAGGCAGGTATTTGTTTTGTTCTTTTATATTTTTGTGTGATGTTCTGTATTTCGATCGTGGCTTTAAAATGTTATGAGAAAACGTTGCATGAATGTTTATCCACCACATTACCTTTTATTTAAACCTAAATAAGAAAGCCATTGTCAGTTCGTCTGTCAATTGGCAAGCAGTATTGGTCGCTTTATTAAAAGTTGTTGCTGTATGTATGCATTGTGTAAAGGAAAATAAAAGTAGTTTTACCCTCCTGCTGACAAGTGCCGTGCCTCTCCCAACCCATTCACACACACACATAGATGATTTGACTATCAGTCAACAACAAAAAAAGATTCGACAATTCTGATTCGAATGTGTAAATCCTTAGTCGGGGACACCCCTAATGCAAAATAAATATATATATTTTTTAATTTTAAAGTCTTTATGCATCATGGTAGTATTTGTTGTACCTTTGAACAAATATTCAAATCGTGTTTTTATCACATTTATTGCAGAACAGTATACAGTAGAATTTAGGGGAATTTGGGGGGAAATAATACCACGTTGCATAAAACTTTAATTATATAATTATTTGACCATATATATATATATATATATATATATATATATATATATATATATATATATATATATATATATATATATATATATATATATATATATATATGTAGACAGTAAAAAAAGAGGGAAAAAAAACCTGTTCTGCTAAAGTGAAGAGCATCAAATGTCTGTTCTGAAAGTGAAATCTGGTACTGAGCTCAGAACAGCATGTAAAGGGCATTTCTCTAATCACGCTAATGTCAAAAATACATTCAGCCAATCACAGGCCCTGACCTTAAATATATCTCTATTTTTAGAAATTAATCTTGCATGCAAAATGCAGCATGGATGCACCAGAAAATAAGTAAAAGCTAAATAATCAATTATGAGCTATGAGTGAAAATTGCATCTATCCATCTGCCTAGGAGTATTTTAAAAGCCAACCACTTTTCAAAAACAAAACAAAAAACACTGTAGAAGTCATTTCTATTTGCATCATTTCTGATTTGCTTGCTGTATTGTATCATACACCTCCTCAGACTGTAAATGGTGTTAAAATGCCTTGTTAAAAAAATACATAATTTATTAGAAAGATTCATAACCTGGGAGAAAGACTGCTGTTTAATCTATATTACCTCGAGCAATGTGTATAAATGTGGCCACATTAAGTAAAAATCCATCTAAAATCAGTCTGCACAATTGATTTATTCACCTAAGTGAAATTATAAAGTCAACATGGCTCTGCCTTTTTTCCCCCATTCATGTTTTCAAATGAAGAGGAAAATAATCTGTCTGCTGAGAAGCTTCTCCTGTAATTATTCAGTCAGAACACAGTCACTGCGTGTTTTATCCACAGCATTTCTCCCTGAGTTTGACATGCTGAGATGTTCTCAAAGACACTGACAGCAAAATTGATTCAAATGACTTTAAAAAGTCCATTCAGTGGAAATCAAATCTAGGTTTGTTGAACCAAGATTTATCGTTGGGTTTTTAAAAATCTTTAGTCATTCCTTGTGAGCATTAGAAATAAAACACAGCAGCAAGTTTTGACTGATGACAGGTGTTGCCGCCTCACATATGTCATTTTAAAGTGCGTGCTGCTGCTCAACAACATGCAATTCGCTTTGTGACTCGGGAAAAAAAATCCAGTGAGAGGTAAAGCTCAATAAAATGCTAACTGGTAGTTTTGAATCTGGTGAACAGCTTTCAAAATCATTGAGAAATGGCAATAAACTAGTTGCTGCGTAACTAAAGAACTACATTACTTGACTGAAGTATTGTTCATGTGGATTATTGTTTATATGTTGCCAACATTTTATAAAAAAAAAAAAGAAAAGAAAAAAGAAAAACGGTGAATGTACAATATCAAAGGCTTTTTTCTTTATTTATTTTGTAAAACACTTTTCACTTACATTACACTACTGCACTCCAAAAAATGTGAGGTTATTTTTTTAACCCAAATGCTTGGGTCAGAATGCTGGGTCCGGGTTTTTTTTTTTTTTTTTTACCCAAATGCTGGGGTTGGCTTACTCCACCAAAAATACTCCTAAATCAACCGCGTTGACTGCAAAAACCTACGATAACTACGGTAATCACAACAAAGTACCTTTTTTTACAGTCTATGCAACGGATACGTGAAAACTGAAACATGATCCTATCCTTCCTGAGTGTGTGTGGAAACAACGCGAATGTACTGTGTGCCTATGCCTATACACGAAAGAAGCGCACGATCAGTGATCTAGAGCGCGCAAATTTACGGTGTGTTGTTTGTGCATCAGACACACTCACGCGCTTGTACGACTCCGGTACGTGACCGGAATTCTGCTCTTCAGAAACAATTGCAGAATACGACAGAACTCGTGTTTCAAAGCACACATTGGAATGAACAATTCACTAAAAAAGCAATGTGAGAATATTCCCTGGATATGTGTGATGTAATCAACCTGGCATGCTTCTTTACATTAGCGTTACTCGGTAATGTTTTGGACTGTTTGAAAAGATTTCGATAACTGGATAGATCACTGAAAACTTCCCCAGAGTTTAACGGCTTTAAATGATCAGATCACAAACAGAGAAGCAGAATTAGAGAATGGATATTCCCTCCCAGAGCCATAGAGAGAGAGAGTCGCGACAACTCCATAGACTCCAATTGAACGTTTTTTTTTACAGCAATGGCGGCTCGTGGAGACTCTCAATAGTTCCCGGAAGTAGCAGTCGTGCCATAGAGTTACAGCAGAACAGACCGTTTGTGATGCATTTTTAAAAGGTAAGACATTTAATCAGTAAGATTTTAAATCATCAGCACATCTTAATTCCGTTTCATCCATCGTTATGGAATTAGAGAAAATGATTCTACTTTTTTTTTTTTTTTTTTGCAAGGTATGGAAAGTTACATAACATCGATGTATAATAAAATAATTGAAAATCAATGCCTTTATTGATTATTAATTACCAAAAATCACAGTTCTGTCACTGTGACTAACAATTTGAATTGTCGCCAAAGCACTTCCTGGAACTATTCGAGGTCTACATGAATCACGTGACTATCAAGCGTTTTGAACTTCCGTTGTCACGACTCTCTTTCTCTTTGGCTCTGTTCCCTCCAACCAGAGTTACAGGTGCTGTAGATGCTCATTGTGTGTGATTGTGATAAACTCCCGACTTCTAACGTCATCTAACTATATGACGAAAATTACATTAATGACGCAGATTCACTTACTTCTGTAATTGAATTATGTTAAACGTTAAGTATTTTGAAATTAATCTGTTAATTAATATATATATATATATATATATATATATATATATATATATATATATATATATATATATATATATATATATATATATATATATATATATATATATATGGCAAATCTTTAATATCCCCAAAAATAAAGAAAATGTAGCCAAAATAAAGTAAAAAATAACACAGCATGTGTTCTGTATCCTACAATATTTACCCAGCGGTGGATTGCCAAACAACCCAGAAGTGGATGTTTTTAACCCAGCAATTTTTAGAGTGTGTTCAAAAGTTTTGGGTCAGTAAGATTTCTTCTTTTTTTTTTCTTTTTTTTTTTCCGTTTATTCTGCAATGATATTGGAAATTATTTACCTTACTTTTCTCAATAGAACCATTGTCCATTGTCTCCTTGAACAAGTTCTCAAAAAATGTGTTTTCTCTGAAGGTGGTACAGCTGCTGCAGATAACTCCAAATAAAGAGTTTGTTATTGTGTTTTTGTGTTATTAAAGTTGAAGCCCTCACATACTGTAATGAGACTATAAAAGAATATGGCTTCCATTTGTCTTTTCTGACTGCACAACCTGCAACCCGAATTGACCTTCTTGCCAAGAATAAATGCTTTTAAAGACACTTTGCTTTTTTTTCAATTTCAGCTTCACCATGATAATTATTAAAGGTTTTTTTTTTTTTTTTCACGACAATTTAGCAACGAGGATCCTGTGAGTAATTTGTCTGGACCAGCTTTGGTGATTGGCCATCCTAACTGAAAAAGAAGGTTAGCCTGTACCCCAGAAATTAAGAGATGAGAGGACTGACTGCTGGAGGCCTAGGCCGTCACCACCAGGATCTCACAAGTACAAAAAAAAGGTTCCCTTTCGAAAGGGAACTCGAGCTGCGTCAGCTGACGCTATGGGGAACGCCTCCAGCGTGACCGGTGTCTGAAACGTTTATCCAATCACATCAGTCCTACTGACCGGCGACAGCCTCTGACGTCATAGACGTGCGACCAGGAAGTATAAAAGGGCGCCTTGCAAACACAACCGCATCCAATTCGTCTTCAGGGACTGTTTGTCTGATTCGAGAGAAAAAAAGCATCATGTCTAAGCGCACGCACAAGTCAAAGCACGGCTTCAGAAAGTGTGCAGACCCGTGTCCCAGGTTCCTCACACCTGAGGACACACACACACTCTGCGTGTTCTGCCTGGGTGAGGAGCACACACGGGAGGTTCTGGAGGAGAGTGCCTCCTGTGCGAACTGTGAGCGTCTGTCACTGAAGACGCTCCGCTCTCGTCTGGCCCTCTTCTCGAGGGAAGAGGGTCCAGCGGCTGGGAGTGGTCCCGCTTCGGCCGAGGCCGAGCGGCGACTTATGTCCTGGGGCTCCCAGCTGGATCTGGCCCGCCGTCTAGAGACGGAGGTTGTGCTCGGCGAAGGGCCAGATCACGAGGGGCGGCCGCCGGAGGAGGAGTTGGGTGATAACTCCTCCTTATCGTCGGCCGAGGAGCTCCCGCATCAGCAAGGGATGGAAGTGGAGGGTGGTGAAGCGGCCGAGGCCGAACCCTCCCAGCCATCCTGCCCCGTGTACGGGGAGCTGTTGGAGGTTGTGGAGCGGGCTGCCGGGCGGCTACAGTTGCCGTGGCGGCGCGCTAGGGGAGAAGCCGCTCGTCCAAATCGCCTGGACGATCGGTTTCTCTCCGGCCATAACCCCCCGGCTCTTGGGAGCCTTCCATTCCTCCCCGATCTCCACGAGCAGATCGCGGGGGCATGGAGAACCCCGTTCTCGGCTCGCTTATTCCGCCATCAGCGGGCGAATTTCGCTGATGTGGAGGGAGTGGCCGAGGCGGGGTACGTGTCGATGCCGCCGGTTGATGAGACGTTTGCGAACTATCTCGCATCCGGCCGGGCATCGACGTTGAGAACTCCCACCCTGCCGTCTAAGCCGTTGAGAACGACCTCACGGTTAAACGGCAGGGCGTACACGTCAGCAGGTCAGGCGGCGGCGGCGCTGCACACCATGGCGGTGTTGCAGGCTTACCAAGCCGACCTGCTGAGGGACCTCGATCAGGGGGAACGCCAGGGTGGCCTACCCCCTGAGGCGATGGCTGAGCTCCGCCGCACCACAGATTTAGCTCTCCGGGCCACCAAGCAAACAGCAGTCGCCATCGGACGGTCGATGGCGGCTATGGTGGCCACGGAGAGACATCTGTGGCTGAACCTTGCGGACATCGGGGGGAAAGAGAGGTCCTTTCTCCTCGATGCCCCGGTTTCGCCCTCTGAGCTCTTCGGCACCTCCGTCGAGGCGGTGGTGGGAAGGTTTAGAGAGGCGAAGGCGCGCTCAGCGGCTTTTAAAACCTGCATCCCACTGAGGTCCGGGGCCGCGCCCAGGCAGGCGGGTGTCCCTGGTACGTCACGGTCTGAGGACCGGAGACAAGACCAACGAGCGAGCGTGGCCTCTCGGGCGCCCCCTCCATGGCGTGGTAGGGCGCAAAAGAGGCGGGACACCCGGAACTGGAGGAAGGGTGCCGGTGCCGAAGACCGGAAACAGCGTAGGCGGGGGGAAACTCCGCCTACGAGGGCGAAGCGGAGGTAGTAGGTGAGCCCTTCCTTCCACCCTTTTCCTTGGCGCTTGACATCAGGCCGGGCGGGGCCAATGATGAGCGGACGTGAGACTCTGACGGCCCGTCTGGTCTGGTGAGCAGGCGCCCCCGTCAGGTTTGGGGTGCGTTCGTTTATGAGCTTATAGAGAAGTTATCATAAGCACTAGAAGCGGAAAAGTGGCGTTTTCCTTGTGTGAAAGGAGTCGTCTGAGTAAACTCGACCGCTTCCCTGAGTGGGCATGAGGAGGAAGATTCAGCGTTGGACGCCTCATCGGGAAACAACCCTCGGGGTCCGCGCAATGGATACTGTGAGTATATGCCTGTGCACGGATGTCATCACGCGCCGGTGGACAGCGGGTAAGCCTCAGTATGAGGGACGTTTTATGTTCTTAAAATGCTGTGTGCTCCCCGCCGAGGGTGTGTTGTAAGGTGTCCCCGTTTGGTGGCCGGAACGATTTATTTAAGGAAGCCGTGAGACGGCTGGTGAGAGCTAGCCTCGCTAGTGGAGAGTAGCCGTCACGTTAAGCCAGTAAAGTAAACATGTTACTTGGTGTGTTCTCTCAGTGCGTTGAGAGCGGTTACCGCTCATTTTTGCGGAAATATGTTTCAAGAGGGAAACTAAGCGAGAGTGGGTGTCCCTAGCGGTTCGGCTAAAAGCTCCGGGCCACCGGAGGGCAAGTGTTGTAGCATTAACCCCTGCGGACGTAAGTAAGCGCGAGGGTGAGTAGGCTAACACACGAACGAAGATATGTGTACCCAACCCTCGAGATAGGGGCTTGGGATGTTAAGTTGCTATGGTGGAAAGCCTTAGCAGAGACTGGTATACAGGCAGATAGTTTAGGCTGTGTTTTTACAGGATGAAAATAAAAACCCCTATTCAGCCCCCTCTCATGTGAGAGTCGCCTGGCCAGGGCCCGCCCCCGGGTCTGTGCTCGGGGGTGCGGTAATACAGATGGGAAAAGGTGAGAGCACTATAGTTTTGCAACCTAGCCTGTAAGGCGGTAAGTAAGGTTTGTGGGTCATCTGGGCCAAATACTTTTACCCCATCCAAGGGATGTGGGACTGTGGTAACCATTATTCGCATATTGCAATAATTTGCCCTGTGTTTTTTTGCTCCACCTTTCGTAGGGCTCGGGGTGAGCGACACGCACAACCTGTGTGCCTCTTGAGGGCCCAGCGTTGGATGCTCCCCTGGGAAGCCAAGTATCACCACGGCGACGCCTTGGAGGAAACTGCGGGTTGCTGGAAATAGCAGCGGTCTCCCCGGGGCTGGTGTGGTAAGGAATGAACTCCCCTTACTTAAAGGGGTTGTAAGAGCAATGTGTTGAGTACACCGCTCTGGCGATGCAATTAGGTCTGTGTTGTAGGTTCTGCCGGAGGACTGGGCTTCGCAGGGAGGACCCCGTGAGCCTCCGAATGAAGCCAGCTGTGAGCTGTGAGCAGCCAGCCCGGACAGTCCAGGCAGTAGTCTCTGAACAGGAGGCCTCGACGGGCCTTCTAGTTGGAGTGACGACATCGGGGCCCGTGTGCGGGATGGTAAAAAAAAAAAAAAAAAAATCTCCCTTTTGTTGTCACAAACAGTATTGTCTCGTCAACAGGCTTCGTCAGCCAAGCAGACAGCCATGGTTAGCCCGACATGGAGCGGCCAGCATTTATCCGACCGGCCAGCGAGTATTCATCGCTGGCATGGCTACAAGCCCAGTTAGTAGGCCTCCCTAGGCCTCCCTGAGGGCCTGCTGGGGTGCAGCAGGCCTTGCCGGGCCTCCCTTGAGAGGGTATTCCCGTGCTTCAGGTGCGAGACGGCAGGTAGTAGGCCTCACCAGGCCTCCCTGAGGGCCTGCTGTGGTAACAGTAAGCCTCGTCTGGCTTCCCCCAAGGGGTCGTTCCTGGGCTTCAGTCACTGGATGATAGGTAGTAGGCCTCGCGGGGCCTCCCTGAGGGCCTGCTGGGATGCAGCAGGCCTCATCTGGCTTCCCCTGAGGGGGTACTCCAGGGAACCAGCGCTGGATAACAGCTCCCGGGCTCCAGTCACCAGATGGCAGGTAGCAGGCCTCACCAGGCCTCCCGGAGGGCCTGCTGGGTTGCAGCAGGCCTCATCGGGTTTCCCCTGAGGGGGGGGCCCAGGGCCTCGGCCTCTGGGTGACAGGGGTTAGGCCTCGCTAGGCCTCCCCGGAAGGTGAGCAGGGAGCATGGTTGCTAGCCGGGGCGGTTAGCATGTTCTGCTATCAGGTAGCAGGCCTCACCAGGCCGCCCTGAGGTCATTCCCCGGCCGAAGTGCCGGCTACGAGTAGCCTGGCAGGTAGTAGGCCCTGCGGGGCCTCCCTGGGGGAACGAGTTCCTTGGAAGGAGACACAGAACTGGAACTCAAGCTGACAGCTAGTGGTTCCTGCCGTCAGGCTTCGGTTCTAGCCGGCAGCACCTGATGGCAGGTGCATACTCTAGCACGACGAGTTTACACTGCTGCTATGCGGTCCTTACAGGACAGGGACCTGCATAGGTTGCCTACAGCATGGTACCTACCAGGCAGGCTTAAGAGCTCCCCTCTTAGGAGGGTTGTCTGTGAGCTTACGGCCGCTTGGGCCTGGTCAGTTGGTCGTAGGCCCCTCGGGGCCTCCCTGTGAGATCAGCCTGTAGGCCTTCTCAGGCCTCCTGAGCACCCCTGTAATGTATGTGCTCGGTAGATCCTAGGATTGAGCAGCTGACTCCCCTCGCTAGCAAGGGTGGGAAAGCATTACGCTGAGCGCTGTTCTCCAGGATAGCCCGTCTCTGAGTTCCGGCCTGAGGCGGACACTGCCAGTTCGCAGTCCCTCAGCTTGATGCCTCTCCAGAGGCGAGTTTTCCAGAGGCTCTGTTGTTAGCAGACTGGGCTGGCAGACGGAAGCGTCCCGCATAGTGACGCCAGGTCAAGCCTCCCTGGTGGCATTCGGTGAAGTTCTTCCCGAATAGTGACTGGCTGGGGCGCCCTCGGGTCCCCTAGCCACATTCCCTTAAAGGAACCCCTTCTGTCGAACAGGTTGGTTCCAGGCCTTTGAGCGGCCAGGGTAGGGTACATAAAGGTGCCCCAAGGCCACAGCTCGGGCTATGACCGTAGGGAATGCTGTCACTGACAGCCTAATGTGACCAGAGGGGGAGTGGTTCAGGCATTTCAGTTGAATTTGCTTGTCCTGACAGTGGTCACTGCCAGTGGGCATGCACTCCCCTCGGCATGGCGGCGTGGGTATATCGTTCCCCATAGCGTCAGCTGACGCAGCTCGAGTTCCCTTTCGAAAGGGAACGTCCCTGGTTACGACTGTAACCTTAGTTCCCTGAGAACAGGGAACGAGACGCTGCGTCACTTTTGCCATACCTCGGGGCCTGCCTGCCTGTAAACAGTCCCTTCAGACGAATTGAATGCGGTTGTGTTTGCAAGGCGCCCTTTTATACTTCCTGGTCGCACGTCTATGACGTCAGAGGCTGTCGCCGGTCAGTAGGACTGATGTGATTGGATAAACGTTTCAGACACCGGTCACGCTGGAGGCGTTCCCCATAGCGTCAGCTGACGCAGCGTCTCGTTCCCTGTTCTCAGGGAACTAAGGTTACAGTCGTAACCAGGGACGTTTTTTTTTGTTTCTTTTTTTTTTTGTTTCTTTTTTTCACGACAATGAATTCAAAAATAAGAGACAAGATTTTAAATGGCCACACAACAAATCTATTTAAAACAACTACTGCTCTTTTTAACGTTCTATTTATCAACAAATCCTGAAAAAAAAAAAAGTATTTGGTTCTCACACGCACGCACGCACACACGCACGCACGCACGCACGCACGCACACACACACACACACACACACACACACACACACACACACACACACACACACAATAAAATAAAAGAAGAAGAAGAAGAAGAAGAAGAAGAAGAAGAAGAAGAAGAAGAAGAAGAAGAAGAAGAAGAAGAAGAAGACACTGAAGACTGGAGTAATGATCGCAAATTACAAATATATTCAAATAGAAGTATTATTTTAAATAGTAATAATATGTCACAATATTGTGTTTTACTGTATTTTTGATCAAATAAATGCAGCTTTGATGATCATAAGATCCTTTGTTGAACATCATGAAATCGTACCGAGCCGAAAGTATATGTGTTTTAAAATGGACAAGTTGTGGATCAGCTGAACTTGGTTCAGCGATCAGAGCTCATGAAGCATTCAGGTAAATTGACATAGATAATGTGATTAAATTTGATCATGATTTATTTGCTCAGGCCTTTTCTGTCTTTTTCTTTTACATTTGAAGTCACGGCCCCTTTCCCTGGCCTAAATTCCACCGTGCACTAATGCAACTCGATTGCGAGGTCACAATGGTGTTTGAGCGGATCAATGGGGCTGCGGCGGTGTCCATCAGACCGGGCTGCATTATCTCACTCGGCCCTTTTCCCTTCAGACTCCAACTACACAGGAATAGCACGGCCAAACCCTTTTTCGCCTCATCCGATCGGCTCTGCTAAAACTCTCCTTTTTCCTGAGCTGCGGTTCCGCCACATGGCAGCAGATTTGATCCTCTCAACCACACTCCATTCTTTCATTTCACCAGAACACCAGGAAAACCAGAGTATGTTGAGGGCGTGGAAGGGACGATAATGAGAAACTTCGACGTGTTTTTGTGGCCTGGCATGTCAAGTTTACAACATGCGATACTTCTCGAGTGTCTGGGAATTACATTAAAACGCATTCCCATTGCCAGAGGCCCGAAACGCCCACCAGCACAGTTCATGCATCATGTAGTCTGCTGGAGCCTGCTTCATAAACAGCTTTCCAAAAGCAGGACAATTGATTAGGCCTGGAGTCACTGCTGACTCACGCTGTTATGGACGGATATTTCAGGACACGGTCAAATCTATACAGTAGCGGGAGAGAGAGAGAAAGGGACAGACTTCCAAATCTAATTAAGGGGAAAGACTTCATTCTGTGGAGAGGGATTTTTTTCACTATACTGTAAAAATGTTACAAAGCTGATTAAAGTAGTTCAAGTAGGCTGGAACATTAACATTATATCAGTTAATGAAATATATATTACAGCGAATTTCTTGCAGCCACTGCTTTTAAATTTAAACAAATTTTTAACATTCAACCAGAGTGCATGTTAACCAAATGCCTTTAAATCTCTCGTTGCTTCAGTCTGACTAACTATTTCTGACAGTAAAGGAGCTTGTTACTGCAGATTTTAAGCAGTTGATTAACTAATGAACAGTGTTAATGATTTTTTTTGTGGGGCAAATATAGGACACATTACTCCTGACGTGTAAGACAAACACCCCCAACAAACAGTCTATTAAACCATCAGATAAAGTCTAAAGGTCAATGATTATTCAATTCTTATAGATAAATATGTCCTTCATGACCTGCTTAAAGGCTGGCCCGTACTAAAATATTTTAAAAATCGTATTAGACCACATGACGTTGAAACAGTTCACAGTTTTTTCAGCACAACAAACACCAACAGATTCCACTCACAAACAACCAGATTCCCGAATGTGAACAGGGAAACTTCTTGTGGTCAAACGTGACTTTAGAGCAAAAAAAAAAAAAACATGGCAGAGGATGGGGAAAAAGGAAATAGTGATAATGTTTGGATTGCTTTTTACAGAACATTGTCAGGAAAGAGAAGGAAAAAGGTTTGGATTAGCTAATGTTATCCTTCCGTCTTCCGTCAGCTTGCTTTCTGAGTGGGTATCGTTTCGTTCCACGTGACAATCTAGAGAGTGCATGGACGTTTGTCCATGGGGTTCCCCCCACACAACAGGATTTCTGCTCGTAAATATTCAACATGTTGGATTTTTATGATTGAGGATGATGTGGCCCCGATGTTCTTCCAAGTAGACTGAATCCTTCTTGACACAACTCACATCAAAGGAAAATCTGATAAGATAATTCATAGGCGTAATTTGCTGATGGCACTGATGGGATGGCTGGGACATGTCCTCATGACTTTTTGCCAGAGTGGATACTGAGAATTGTGAAAATTGTGTTGTTTTTGATATCATGGTGAATGCTCGTTGCTGCTGTTATCAGTTGGCGCTAATGCACACTGCTCAATCTTCACACAGACAAGCTCTTATTATTAACCCTCTTATTATACTTATCTTATTATTATTAACCCCCTGGAGCTGTGTGGAGTAGTTATATGATGGACATATAAACATTTATGCACTTAAAAAACGATGGACAGATGGACAGAACACCCCAGAAACCAACACAATGACAACAAAATCCTAGACTTGTAGCGATGGGTTTTGAATGGGCAACCACCTTTCACATTTTCTGAAGAAAATGTGAAAATCCAGTTTTATTAAAGATAATATTATATTAAGGCTCATGACTGAAGAAAAAAAATCCTGGTTTTAATTTTAGAAAATAAAGAGACGTTGCAATAAGGGGTGGGAAAACATAGTGACAACACTAAAGAAACCAAATTTGGCATTTTGCTCAGGAGAAAGAAAAGTAATTTAGATTAGTACACCCAATAGCGTTTGGAAACGGATTATAATTCTTTCAAGGGAAGGAAAATTATTTTTTACGTATTATGCTGCATAGAGAGATTTGGAAGTCAGATCCTCGTCTCTTGCTTAATTTCCTTTATTATCTCAATAAAGCCAAGGATCCACCACCTCCTTTGTCTCAAAGTTGAGCGTTTATATAATTTCAGCTCTGGTTTTAGCCGGTCAGGGTCAATGAGCATTCTTGGTCAGACAGCAGGAAGGACAAAGTCCATTTGAAAGACATTTGCACCTCAATGACGTGGAGCCAAAGTTTCCTCTATAGAAGCTTTAGTGATGTCCACTAACTACTTGACTTTGACATGTTCAGCCCTGTGTAACATGACCAAAGCCCACTGAGCGATGGGTCAGCCATTCTACTCCCAAAGTTATGAGATTGCTCATTCAAACGTAATATTCAAATGTCTTCAAACTTCAATCAACTACTCATTCGTTTGCCATTTGAAGCACTTCACATAAAAACTGCTATAAAATGTATTTAATTTGTCTAATACCACACTAAAAAAAAATGGCTTGTTGAATTTACTTAAAAAAGATGCATCAAATGGGGTCATACAACTATATTGAGCAATTTTTACATATAACAATTTAGTTATATGAACACAAGACATTCAAGTTAAGCTGACACAATTTCTTTAAATAAATACAAACCATTTGAATTTTACACTGTTACATAATACTTATATGTGCAGTTTACTTAATAATGCTATGTTAAATTTATAAAAGTTTATCATGTAAGGTGAACACATTTATCAATTTAATTTACCTTTAAAACTTTTAAAGAACAACAAGCTTATTTTTAGAAATAAAATGCAAAAATAAGTCATTGGACAAACTCAAATTTAATTGAGAGCAGAAATTCCATCCAATGATTTTGTGTAGAAGTGCCCACAGCCTAAACACTGGCACCACTCTTCTGCATAATAACCAACAAATTACAGAAACTCCTCAATGTCCAACATAACTGAACATTAAACACAATCATAACAACATATTTCCCTTTACTGAAAAACACATAAAGTAACACTTTAATCCCTAAATTGACTCTCATAACACAGTCCCTTGCAAAGCATGCTGGGAACTATGGATCCACTGCCCCGTTAGTTATGTCAGCTCAAATATTCAATGTAGTTTTAACACAAATGAATTAAGTGAACTTCAGTTTTAAATATATTAGGTTGATTGAACACAATTAAATTAAGTTGAGACAGAATCAGATATGTTTAAGTAAAGTGGACAGAATTTAAATGTGTCATATGGGGCCTGAATATTTTCAAGTGCAGGCTTGACATGACAAAACATTTTAAGTTATCCAGTCTTTTTTTATTGTTTGTTTTGGCTTTAGAGAAACAGCCTGTGGACTGCCTCTTGTGCCTTTCCTGCGGCGATGTGAAAACTGGCTGTTGGGCTGGTTTTCATGTATAGTTTATGCTCAGCCTGCTCTTTTTTTTCCCATATCTGTATTATGCCGTGCGGAACACAGGCAGAGGTGTGCGAGCTTCCTGTGCATGAACCGGTGCTTTTAAAAGTGAATGGGTCTCCTGCTCTCCTGATTAAATGACGTGGGTCAGGAACGGAGGCAGTAAATAATATATTAAAGAGAATGCTCAATTTCATTGCCATGGCAACCTCTCCAGCAGTGCCATAATCGCTATAATCTCCCCCTGAGGCTTATCAGTCATTCTGGTCAGTCACCACAAGGGTCGCTTTTCAATTCCTTTCAGGTAGATAGGTAGCAAACTCTGAACTCCAGTGAACAGGCCCCACGCCGACACACAATGGAGTCCTTTCAGAGCCCTACCTTATCAGTTGCACTGCTGTACATGACTCCACAGATCTACTTGGTGCGACTGGTGGGAGAGCCTTTTAATCAGGGCTCAAATACACCTCCCATTTAACCTCGTCGAGCTCTGTTACCGTGTAAATGTTTTTATACATACAGGTGCTTTTGTACCGCTGAGATTCGTCGGGGAAAAACGATACATGTGTTTTTAATTACACAAGATTTTGTACGATGTCGGGGCAAAGAGGTTCCGATAATGCATCTTATTACACTGCATTAAAAAACATGCCGCAAGCAGTTTAATTCCTATATCCAGTGATTTTCATCTAGTAATTTGCAAGCCAAAATTAGTAACATACAAATAATAATATCACCTAACGTATAATTGAATACCTTTATAATGCATATAAAGGATGTACATAAAGGATTTAAGTAAAGTGTTCTTGGTAGCACAGAGATGATGAGAAAAGGGAGGGCGGCACATTGTAAAGCTTACCAGCTTTGCTCATGAATATGAATTAATCTGATAGTGCTAAATGATTTGTCGAAAGGTAAACAGATGCTAGTCAGGTGCTATTTTTAGTAAAATTACTGCTTAAATGACATGCCCCCGCTTTCACAGACAAGGCTTAAGCTGGTCCCAGACTAAAATGAATTTGAGCTGTTTTAACGGAAAGCAGTTCACACTAACATATCTTAAAGGGGGTCATGAAATGCTGTGTCATGCATACTGAGCTTTTTAGACTGTTAAAGACTTGGATTCCAATCCTAAACATGGACAAAGTTTAAAAAAAAAAAAAGAAAGTTTGATCCAGGTCTCTCACAATTTTCGGAAAGTTTCGGAAATTTCGGAAAGTCAAATAAGGCAGAATGTCCTTGTACCTCGTACACCTTGTACGGGATCTTTTCCCGGGATCTTTTCTTTTGTGCGCCTAGAGCGAGAGAGCAAACACTTTAGGGAAGTCGGCTTTGCTGCAGTCACAGGACTTCATGAAATCAACAATATCACCAAAGAAGTGTGTTTTTGGTTGTCAGGCCAAGACAAACCCAAACAGCTTCCCAAAGAACCCAGCTTAAATGGGACAGTGGATGGAGTTTGTTTTCCGGAGCAGCAACGGAGTTGTGCAAGTGTTTTGTTTGTTCGATGGTTTATAAACAAGGTACTGCTCTAGAATTGTAGCTTGTCTAATGCTGAAAGATGGAGTGGTTCCAGCAATTAAGGTTCATGGTCGTTTGTTGGAAGCAAGCGGTGAGTAAAACTACTTCAAATGTCTTTGTGTTGTTAGCTATCGACTCGTTCATTCAAATGCGCTATTATTCCTTTGCTTTTCTATGTAAACACGCACTAGTCTGACATGTAAAACCGTTGCTACTGCTAATATGAAAGAAAATGTATGTAAGATTGTGGCCAAAACTGTTACTGCAATCACTTACAAATGACTCTGTAGAGTGGTGTATCCCCTTTCCCCCTCCCACCTGACTTGAGGTTGCCAGATAGGCTGCACGATCAGCAGGAACATTTGTAGCTGCAGCTGTGGTAACTAGAGCAGAGCTGGCAACCCGAATGCCGAAACACTACTGTCTTCGTGATTGGTCGATAGGTGGAGGGTGGAGCTTCAGGCCAAAACACAACATGTCAACATCAACATCAGTTGGGGGCTGCAACAACAACTTTTAAATGACAATATCCTGGCCGGACTACTGTTATATGCCCGTAATATAAATATTTGAAATAACATGATTTCTTATTGTCTAGTGACATATCAGGGCCATTTTATGATTAATTGAAATACATTTCTTACATACATTTCCTTTAAATTGCATACAATAGTCCATAAACCAAATTATGTCCTCATAAACCACAAGGAAACACACACAAATGTTGTAAAACTCGCAAGCATGACAAGCCGCTAAGCAAATACAGTTACAGTACATACCATTGAGACGTCCTGCTGTAGTCGTCGTTGCTGCTCCTGTTCAGCCTCTAGATCTGATTCTGGATCATATATGTATGGCTAAATCTGATTGATCTCCATGGTTTATTTAGGATAACGTTTATTTCATTTTTGTGTGTGTTTTTTTTTTCACGTTTAAGGATGTCACAAATTTCACTCTCAACGTAATAGCTGCACGTACTCGTCATTCTTTAGCTCCGTTTATTCCGGATAGACTATTTGAAACTAAAGGTTTTTTTGGAGATATGGAGGATGCAGTACTACTCTATAGGTACTCAAGATTGACATGAAACTTTTCTAAGGCACATTTATAAAAGCTACTTAAATTGAACTTGCCTAATCCTGGCTTAGTCTAAACCCTGTCTGTGAAACCGGGCAATGGTTTGTTTGTACAGGTCACAACTGATGGTCTTTAAACAATAAATAAACCTGTTTAAAATATATTTTTTTTATTTTTTTATTTTTTTTTATTTTTTTAATTGCACAATAAACACATTTAGTAAGTATAGACGTGTTTATACGATAGCTACACCCACCATAAGCACAGCTAGTAGTCCCAGCATCCTTACAGGAAACACCAGGATCAGCTTTCGCTGTGACGGTAAGTCAGGAGTTCCTGCATCTCTGCTGCCCAATTCCCATGATCCTACTCTAATTCCGTCATCACCTTTGGGGTGACATTGACCCATTCTGTGAGCAACAGCCAGGCAAAAATGCTAATTTGACGAGGACAGCGGACGGTCTCTTCGGAGCCATAATATTTTAATCTCCCCAACGTGGCAAATCAATCGGAAAGTGACCATCTGCCAGGATATGAGTGTCACTGCAGAGGGGTAATGAACAGAGCGCGAGTGATAAAGATCACCATCATCGGTCTGCTGTAAGCTCCATCGTACCGACCGCCGAGGAGCCAGATGACAAACAGATGAGTCATGTCACCGTGTCACCTAATAAAGAAATATTACCAGACTCAAGAAAACAGCCCACGGAAGAGTCCCTTATGCTCTGCGCTTTTCGTGTATGATAAAAGAATGCAGCGGTTCTGGTATTTGCAATAAGGTTGAGGTGAGATCTAAACTGCTTTCACAGTCTTCTGGGAACAGCCACTGGGGCCGACAGCAAAGAGTTTTAATATGGTTATTCAAGCTTGACACGGCATGCTGTCCCACCGAGAACCAAAAGGATTCCGGACCTCATCATGCTTGCCAATCCCTGTTAATGTAGTTTGAACTGTGCTTTGTCCTGTCAATGGCTACAGCTGTTTGTAAATGAGCTCGCAGTTTCAAAGCTGGCCAGTGTTATTACACACTTGCGGTTGACGACGTTGCTTACTGGGGGAGCTTTAAAGGAGGAAAGGGACCCATAATACCCAGAATCAGCTTGCTGCCACTGGAGACGCAGCTTGATACCTGCAATTTTTTGTCGCTTTCTTGCTCCCTGCTAGCCAAATACTAGAGAAATCTATGGAAGGCAAAGACGCCAATGAGGAGACGACTCTTCCTCCCACAGAGCGGTTTCCATAATCCCGCAATATCCTTTATAAGGGCATGTTGTCTTTAGAAGTCAGGTCTCACCAGAGGGAGAACAACAGGGCAATGCAAATATCCTCAACAGGGGAGACGCTCTCAGGCTGAATGAGATTTGTGTGGGGAACAAAAAAATGTTTTTATTGAAGCTCGGTAAGCTACGATAAGGATGCAACCCTCAGCGTGGGTCCGAGCAAACATCTTCAGTATTCTGTGGCCAAATCTTAGCATTATAACTTTATTAAATGTCCACATTGGAAACTGAAGCCTGGTATTAATCCAGATATTGAGTTTCAATGAGAATACATACAACATGGCAACTCTTACTGACCACTTCCATTGTCCTAACATATTATTGGACCACTAAAAACACACACATAAAAAAAAGAGGAAAAAAGAAAACAGTGTAAGTAGTTTAGCAAAAAAGCGTTAGCCATGTTTGTGAGCTATCGCTCCTGAGCTCATTGGTATTCAACACCACCATTTGCCCCAATTCATCTGCATCCTTCTCTTCCATGGCAACAGCAGGCAGGCTATCAGGAGGTTCTTTGATATAGGTACATGCTGGTTAAAAAAAAAAAAAAACAATAAAAAAAAAAATACACTGTGTCATTTAGTTTGGGGTAGGACTGTAAAACACACCCTGCTGGTTCTCACATTGTTAAGAGGAATCTTTGTAAAACTGGAATCTTTGTTGTCATTTACATGAGGTCCAGCCCCTCCCCTTTTTGTAACTCTGCTGAGACCTTTTTTTTTTTTTTTTTTAAATCAGTTTTACATATTGAATAGTGTGACGCCAGGGTTTGAATTTGACACCCACCACCCCGTCAAACGTGGGTAAAAATCAGTAACGCTGTCCAATCACTAGACAATTTGGCAGGTTACTTATTATGTTCACTCAGTCTGCTGGGGAAGTTTGTGTAAAATAAGTCTTTTACTTATCTTTGACACGTCTTTGACTCAACACACAATATAATGTATTATGAGGACTGCAGTCTACAGGACAAATGCTTTGAAAAAACACAAAACAAAAAAATGTTTTACTGTATTGATCAATCCACCTAAAATACGTTTTTGGAGAAAAGGATGAAGACAAAAGAGGAAGGTAGATCTATCTATCTATCTATCTATCTATCTATCTATCTATCTATCTATCTATCTATCTATCTATCTATCTACCTATCTATCTATCTATCTATCTATCTATCTATCTATCTATCTATCTATCTATCTATCTATCTATCTATCTATCTATCTATCTATCTATCTATCTATCTATCTATCTATCTATTTTCTTTTTCTTTATGAAAAAAATCTTCACATTACTAGTTAGTTGATTTTAAGTTTACCATTGGTATCAACACCGAGCCCACCGATGCCTCCCACCCCCCAAAAACCATCAAAAACATATGAAAGCAACATGATTCCCACACGTCTAAATGTCTAGGAGATAGGCATGCAACTAGTTGTATAAGATTGTTCATGATTTTCAAAAATAATTTCCAAGTAAATTATTTAATTTCATTTAGAATTTTAAAAAAATAAAAATTAATAGTGTCCACATGAGAGTCATATCAGTAGCCATGTTATTTTACATGGAGAGGGTCAATGTGTTCAGATATATATATATATATATATATATATATATATATATATATATATATATATATATATATATATATATATATATATATATATATATATATATATATATATATATATATATATATATATATATATATATATGTTTTTTTGTTTTTGTTTTTTTTCAGTAAGTAAAAGTGTTAAAGATAAAGTGATTAGTAATGGACTGGCCATGTTATCTGAACACATTGACCCGCTCCATGTAAAATAACATGGCTACTGATATGACTCTCATGTGGACACTATTAATTTTTATTTTTTTTTAAATTCTAAATGAAATTAAATAATTTACTTGGAAATTATTTTTAAAAATCATGAACAATCTTATACAACTAGTTGCATGCCTATCTCCTTGGCGTTGGCGTTTATATAGTAACACTTTATTTTAGTGTTCATTTCTCACTTTTAGCTAGTTGCTTATTACTAGAATATTGGCTGTTTATTATTACTTATAAAGCACATATTAATGCCTTATTCTGCATGACCTTATTCTACATCCCTTAATCCTACCCAATACCTAAACTTAAACACTACAAAAACTACCTTACTAACTATTAATAAGCAGTAAATTAGGAGTTTATAAAGGCAAATTTGTAGTTAAAGGGGTACGTCAGCGCTGGGAAGATGAATATGTATTTAAACTGGGTCATTAATGTAGAAGAAATTTGAAATAATTTTTTAATTTGGTGCTTTCTAGACTGGGAAAAGACAGAAAATGCATTTTTGTCTCATGGGGATGAAAGACAACAATTCCCAAAATGCTTCAATGCCCTATGAGGCCACTCCCAAAGCCACCGCTACTAGATTACTGGATCACTTTCACTTTCCCACCGTGACCGCGTTTATTTTCATAAAATCAGTTCAGTTAGAGAACAGACACTACAACTAAAAACTGAACGTGTCTGTTCAATATGTGATTTAGCCGTTGAGGAAGTGTCAGCACAAACGCAGTAGGAGTCAAATTACATACATTCGTGATGAGCTGAATGAGCTCCAGTGATGAGAGCTGAGGTAATCACGACCGCGGCATAGATTCACAGTGCATGTGCAGTCTGGGGCGTTTTCAGTTCATGGCTTTGGAAGCTTAACTTTCATAGGAATTAATTTGAGAAGTTGAAAAACTCACTTTGCTCCTGAAGCTGCTCGAGCTGAGTGCTGTGAGTGAGATCCCACCCCCCATGTGGGGGTTGAAAACACGGAGATGGCTCCCTCTGCTGGCTGTAGTCTTTAGCCTCTGGCCAAAAATTTCTCACAAGACGCAAATTGACGATATTTGCATCATAGGAGGCATTTTTCCAGAAATAAAATGCATAAATCTCTCATCTCAGGGGGATATGAGGGGGAGGAGCACAATCATTCCAATAGACTCCAGGGTTTCTACTGATACAAAGCCATATGTTAATCGCTGAAGTAACCCTTTAATAGTGAATACGTTTTCCTACTAAAGTGTTACCCTAAACAAACTGTTTTTTACATTTTACTTATACAAATGACAATTTTAACATGAATTATGTAATTATTTAACATGCATTAAAGATCCTTGACACTACATATCTTCAAAATGACATGAAATGATAGTTATCACATGTTAATGACTAAGTCCATCTATTAGATAAAAAGCCACTATACATATTTCTGAGGTCTTTGTGTTTTTCAGTGCTGTTAAGTAGCACAAGTGAGACCAACAACCTCCGCACTGACTCACACATGTAAATCAACCTTTACACTTAATTAAGCACAATGGGCCGTATCAAGGTCATGAATTCTTCCTTTATAGTCGTCTATTGACGAAGCATCAACTGCACCGCCAGCGTCTGGCTTTCACACCCTGCTTCATATCTAAAAACCCCTCGAGGGGACACTAAAAATGCAAGGACAAACTGAAATAAAAAGGCCTATATGACACTTGTGCTGTATGGTTTTAAGTTCACAAGCTATGGGTATTCATTAGCAAGATATACGGTGAGATAGTTCCACCCCGGACGCTGTCCGCTTCTATTGCTCACACTGACAGAAATTAGTGCTTATATGCCTTGTTCGAATTCTCATTTAACTACAACAGAAGAGAAAGACCCAGGGCAAAGGGTTTGCCGACATTTACAGAGACATATTGGAGTATTCTATTTTTGGGTAACATGCCGTTAATGGTCCATGACAATCTGATATCCTAATAAACCTATTCCATCCAAACGAACAAGATTGCAATCCACACTATACCGTATTAAAGTCTAGAATAAATCCTCACAGAGCCCAGTATAACTGAAAATCAAATGGAAAACTGAGTTACCGCATCCGTAGTGGCTTGTTTTATTAAATATGAACTAGAATGTACTAAAGTTCTGAAAAGCACACACATGGGAACAAATAAATAAAATTGTGGTGTAGTGATTACTATTAGTATTATTATTATTATTAAATATCAGTTTTATTATGTAAAACTTCTGTCTCTCAGAAATGTCAATTTCTTAGTAAATAAAAAAGTGAACTAGTTGAGGCTTGGAGCTCTTTGGATGTAGTTTTAATAATCTTGACCTTGAGGTTCACATAATGTGCTTTAGAAACAGACAACACCTCCTCCGGTACAAAATAAGATATGCCTCCAAAACACTTCCAAGGCTAAAATGTGCTAATAAATAAATGTGTGTAGGGCACTTAGTGTGTATTGCTTTTCTGAAGTTTTATAAGTATTTAAAGCTGATTATGTCACACTTTAGATTTGGGTCCAATTCTCAAATATGATCTAACTATCACCTCAACAAACTCCTAATTGTTTATTAATGGTTAGTAAGGTAGCTGTTAAGTGTAGGCATTGGGTTGGATTATGGGATGTATAAAATGTTCATGCAGAATAAGGCATTGATATCTGCTTTAGAATTAATAATCCTAGTAATATGGATGATAAAAAGCAAGCAAATAGTTAAAGAGGGGGTTAATTATGATTTTACTTTTTTAACTTTAGCTAGTGTGTAATGTTGCTATTTGATCATAAACAACATCTGCAGTCACAACGCTCAAAGTTCAAAGCAAAGGGAGATATTCTCTGTTAAAGAGATTACATTGATGGTAGCTTATTCACTGGTTAGTAACATCACTAACCCTAAAAGGCCCCACTTTATATTAGGTGGCCTTAAGTACTATATACTTACATCAAAAAAAAAATTACTGAGTTCAAATTGTATTGCAAAACATCTTTGCTGATATTGAGGTGGGATACGGGTAAAGTTAGGGACAGGTGAGGTGGTGTGAGTAAGTTTAAGGGTAGGGTCGGGTGTAAGGGAAGTGTCAACTGTGTAATTATAAATGTTACTACAGAAATTAATTACAGACATAATTACATGCAGGTATTTTTTTGTAATGTAAGTACAATTAAAAAATCAGTATGTACAAAAAAAGTGCATTGTATCAAATGATTAATTAAAATTTTAGTACATAGTAGTTAAGGCCACCTAATATAAAGCGGGTCCCCCTAAAATGTGCATAAACCCTGCCCAAATACCCATATACCCATGCATTCTACGTTATCACTTCTTCTTGAGTCTCTCCGTCATTGTCCGACTCCAGTTTTTACATAAAAGGCTGAACAGTTTCTGACATTTTCAGTGTGTGTTTGTATGAGCAGTTAACATGAGCTCTTGAAGCTCCGCCCTCTTCCTGAAAGGAGGCCGGGAGCAGCAGCTCATTTGCATTTAAAAGGACACAAACAAATGGCACGTTTTTGCTCGCCCTCAAAAAGTGACAATTTTAACATGTTATATATATTTTTTAAATCTATGGGGTATTTTGAGCTAAAGCTTCACATACTACCTTAAGTGGTAAGCTTCACATACCATCAAGCTTCACTGGGGACATCAGAGACTTATTTTACATCTTGGAAAAAAAGGGGCATTATTTAAAACCATTTAATAGTGAAGATTGGACCGTAAACTAAAATGTTACCATTATTTATTTTCCAATCAACTATAAAGTCAGTGAATTCACTTACATTAGAGAAAAAGTCTCCACGTAACATAAGAACCCCATGAAGTGAAAAAAACAAAATGAAACAAAAAAACTCTGGATTGATAAAAAGTCTCTCCTTCAAACTCAAGACCTCATGTTTGCAGTCTGAACGGTACAAGAAAGCACTAGAGCCTCTGTTTTACAAAGTTCATGGGAACTGGCTTTGGTCAACATTACTCTAAATGTATGAATGTCAGGTTCTTTTGGACCACTTTTCTGCAAAATCACAGGCACCCAGACTCTTCAGCACATAACAGCCCCCGCTGTAGTCCGGCTGAAAGGATGAGTGTGTTTGAAAACGTGTCTGATGCTGTCTGAAAAATATCGGAATGTAGTCAGTCACTCAGACTGCAGAGACGAGGCGCAGATGGCCCAGAATGCTTGAGATGCTACAGCAAAAAGAAAACTGACTGAACAAAAGAATGAACATGAGCTATTTCCAATGTATTATATATACACTAGCATGGAATGCTGTGTCAACTGGGGATTTTTTTCCACATTAAAATGTCATATTCAATAATTATTATTTTAGGAAAGAATGTATAAATCATGCGGACATAGACCAGATTCAAGGTGTTTCTTTTAAATCATTGTTTCAAACACAGCAGTGGGATTTATGCACCAATTTTGGGCTTTAAACTAACTTTAAACAGAACCTTGTTGAATCATGTGGAATGTTGGTGAAAACCTGGTATTTGAAGCCACAGTCTCAAGCTGTCTCCTTCAGCGTAAAAAATAAATAAAATAAATAAATATTATATATATATATATATATATATATATATATATATATATATATATATATATATATATATATATATATATATATATATATATATATATATATATATATATATATATATATATATATATATATATATATATATATATTTTTTTTTATCTGAGAGATAAACACTTTGCTTGGCCATTCAAGCGCTTGGGAAATAAAAATGCAACATTACATGCAGTTCTCATAAAATGCATATAATTGCGCAAACACAATACCTTAGTTTCCTTTTCCATTTTGAAAATCTCATTTAAAAATTCTCAAGAAATTTCTCTCTCGAGAACACTTTATTTTACAGTGTTCTTGTTACCATAGTTATATGCATAATTACATGAAATTCATTATTATCATATCTACACATATTTTAATGCGGAATAAAAAAGGCACACATTTTATAGAACGTCCCAAATATCAGCATCAACCTTCTGTAAAAGGCTCAATTCCAAGGCACAAAGTTAAAACTTAACAACACCAGCTTTCCGACCTTTAGATTAATCTTGTTCTTGGGAATGATTCTTTGTCTGGGTGTCTACCTCAAAGCATTTTTTTAAACTACAACAGGATACAGTTCATTTAGTAGGACTAGCGAGAACAAACCTCCCTGTGAGTAACAGAATCTGCTGCACATTTTCAGCCATCGATCTTTGAGATGACATCACTGATACACTCTCCGCTGAAGAACGACTGCAACATCTGCTGTGACGGCCACACAAATGGGAACTGTCCTAATTTATATACCAAGAAACTGAGGAATGCTAAGTTATAGTCTTGTGATACTTTAAAAATGAAGCAAAACAAAAGTCACCTTTTATGTTATATTTAGTTGTTGTTAAATTAATAGTTCAACCCAAAAAATATAAATTTACTCACACTCACACATTTACAACCAACAGAACTATATATAATAATTAGGCAGCTTTTTCCCCTCTTCTTGATTTTGACTGTGCTTGCTCACTGTAATGAAAAAAAAGATCTGTGTGAACATCCTAATCTTTTTGAGATTTCTATTTTGGTTGAAAATGGTGTCATGTAAGCGGCTCCAAAGTAAATAACTAATGATTTTTTACAACGGAAATTAATCAATCAAAAACTTGCTTTAGTTGGATAATAGTTTTTTTTTCTAGATGTACAGCCAAAACAATCTCTCTTGGGAGATTTCCTATTTTCACTGTAAAGAAAACGAAAAAAAAGTTACAACCTCATAGCTCACAGAAGGTTTGTCTTTGAAGCTTTATAATTTATCATTAAAAATAAATGTACCGATGGAGAAATGTAATGAAAAAAAAAATGTATTCAATATTTTTTACTTCCGGAACTGTTGCAATCTATTCTGTCTTCTATATAAACAGTTTTGAAACGACACAGTTATCATCTCTGTGTAAGTGTCCATTTTTTGAAATTGAGATTTATACATCATCTGAATGCTGATTAAATAAGCTTTAATAAAAAATCTGAAACCTGAGCATGCCAAAAAATGTGTGTGTGCGTGCGTGCGTGCGTGCGTGCGTGCGTGCGTGCGTGCGTGCGTGCGTGTGTGTATTTACGGTAGGAAATTTACAAAATATCTTCATGGAACATGATCTTTACTTAATATTTCCTTAATCAATCAATCAATCAATCAATCAATCAATCAATCAATCAATCAATATCTATCTATCTATCTATCTATCTATCTATCTATCTATCTATCTATCTATCTATCTATCTATCTATCTATCTATCTATCTATCTATCTATCTATCTATCTATCTATCTATCTATCTATCTATCTATCTCCTTCTCTCTCTCTCTCTCTCTCTCTCTCTCTCTCTCTCTCTCTCTCTCTCTCTCTCTCTCTCTCTCTCTCTATATATATATATATATATATATATATATATATATATATATATATATATTATATTTTTTTTTATTTTTATTATTTATTTATTTATTTTTTGTTAATTAAACTGCATCAATTCACAGAATTTCAATACGGCCAACTGAAAAATGTAGATGTGATCAGTCACTAGAAAATGTTCAATTGGAGACATTACAATTTTTTTTTTTTTTTTTTTTTACAGTGTACATATCACTGAGGTCGTTTTAAAAATGAAATGGATAATTGCTGAATGGTGAATCATCCATGTCATTGTTAAAACGACTTCAGTTCCAGTAAGTTAAAGAGAGACCTATTATCTAAACAAGTTAACGTGGGAAAGACATTGTCTCTGTGATCAGCATCACCGCCATCTTGATTTTAGTCTTCTAGATCAGTCGTGATGATCAGAGATTCAGGAGTAAAACAGAAGAAAGGAGATGAGTAACAGTGATGCATCTTTTCATCTTTGTTTTCAAAGATCCGAGACTGGAACGTCTCACAGGCGAACCCACAACCCCATCTCTCGGCTTCATCCATCAGTCTGATCGAATCTTTCAGACTCGAAACAAAAACAAGAGAAGTGAAACAAAGATGGTTATAATAAGGGCCTGTATCTCCCCGCGATATCACCCCCTCAAGATCTCCTAAACAACCACATTACAGAGAAACAGTCTTAGGAGTGCCAGAGAGCCGAATCGTAAATATATTCCAGAGCACAATTCTGTTTAGATTTGATATGTGCTTTAACAAGAAGATAAGGTATAAGGTCTGATTTTGGTGGGTCTGCCGTGACCTCCTGCCGCTGTACCCATCATTTCACCAACCAGCTTGACACCAAACAAGATAAGAGAGAGCCAGAGACACAGACACAACACACACCAACTCATGTGGGCTAGATCTACTGAAAACCTGCAAACACTCAGGAACCTGTAATAAGAGATGGTCTTCATCACTGTCAATTTAAGCAATGCATAGTTGTCTTCTCAGCTGAAACTGCGCCTGAAAGAGCAGGTATTTCTCTCTAATGCCATCAGTGTTGAGGAAGCAACTGTGAAACTGCAGCTTGCCAAGTAATTTGAAGTACTTCAGTTTACAGTCAAGCTCCTCCTAAAAAAAAAGTAGTCAACTAACAAAAGGTAGTAACTCACTACACTGAAACTGCTTAAGCAGGCAATATCTTAAGCTTGACTGAATTTATATTCACTAAAAAACAAATCTGCAATTGTTGCTGATTTGTTGATAGGATTCAGAAACTAGATCAATTAAATTATTACCTGAAGAAAATGGTGCCGTTTTGGTTTTCTAAAACTCTAAGGGCTTCTGCTTAAATGGTTACTTCAGTGATTTAGCATTATGCTTTGTATTTAAACGGGGTCATTGTAGTAGAACTTATTTTTGAATTTGGTGCCTAGACTGAGAAAAGACAGAAAATGTATTTTTGTCTCATGGGTTTGAAAGACAACAACTCCCAGAATGCACTTGCTTTGCTGCCCTATGAGGCCACTCCCAAAGCCACCACTACTTAAATCAGTTCAGTTAGAGAACATACACTACAATTAAAAACTGAATGTGTCTGTTCAATAACATGTGAGTGAGCCGAACGAGAGTCACGACACAAATGCAGCAGGAGACAGATTACATTCGTCACAAGAGCTGAGGTCAGCGCGGCTGCAGCATACATTTATAGCATCTGGCGCATTTTCAGTTCATGCCTTTGGAAGCTTAACTTTTATAGGAATTAATTTGAGAAGTCGAAACACCACTCTGTTTACATGAATCCCCGCAGCTGCCCATGGACGGGTTGAAAACATGCGGAAATAGCGCCTTCGGCTGGCTGTAGCCTCTAGCCAAAAAACCCTCCTCTGACTCAAAATGATGATATTTGCGTCATCTGAGGATTTTTTCCAGAAATAAAATACATACATCTCTCGTCTTGGGGGGATATGTGTGTGTGTGTGTGTGTGTGTGTGTGTGGGGGGGGGGGGGGGTCATGATCATTCCAATATACTCCCGGGTTTCCACTGATACAAAGCCATATGCTAAATCGCTGAAGTAGTGAAGTGTATGTAAGATTGTGAAAAACAGTTACCCCAATCACTTTTCTATTACCGTAGAGTGGTGTATCCCCTCTCCCCCTAAGGAGCTTCAGGCCAAAACACAACATGTCAACATCAACATCAGTTGAGGGCTGCAACAACAACTTTTAAATGACAATATCCTGGCCGGACTACTGTTGTCACTGATAAAAGTATTTTAAATGAACATGATTTCGTAAAGTCTAGTGACATATCACAGCCATTTTAGGATTAATTGAAATACATTTCTTACTTACAGTTCCTATGCTTGTTGCTTGATGTGTTGAATAATTGTATGTATTTATTTACACATTCAATTTAAAATGTCATCTGCAATGTTTATCTTGCAGAAACCAATGATGATGATACATACATTTTGGACTACTAAAATGATCAGTACCAAACTGCAAGTTTGGGAAACTTGTAGCTTCTGGAAAATAGATTTTCTCGTATTTCTACCAAAAACAAACAAACAACAACAACACAAACAGCAGGCCAAACTGCAACATTTGTGGAACGTTTAAGTTTAGGCTTAAAATAACGATAGAAAACATTTTCACAAACATTTTACAACACGGTTATTCAAACCCTGAACTATTATGGGACAACAGCTGATTTACTATCACACTACTCAATAATGTAGTTTAGGCCTATATTGTTGCCATTTTTTAGTTAGTTGTTCTCCAACTGAATGCCACAAGAAGAATTCAAGTCTGTTAAAAGGCCGGTCCTACATTAATCTGCTTTATGCAGCTCATTGGGGCTAAATGCAAAACAATGCAAATGAATCGACAATGTGAATGAGTTTCAGTCATTTCCTCATCAGATTCATTACCCACACCCACAAGTCTATTATCCTGAAACCATGCTGCAAGCTCTCTTGTTGTAAGCCACTTCTAACACTAATAGAGACCAGCAACATTCAGACCTCGCGGGAAGAACAGGAAACACGATAACATGTGACTGGCCCGGTTTGATTTTTGCATGACAAACACCAATCATGAGGCAGCTGTGATGAGGCTTAATCCATTAAAACCAGCATCTCCTCCCGGTTAAATCCTAATGAGGATTTAAAGAGCTCGGCTGCAGGGGGCCATCGGACAACAGACACACCTTGCTGAGCGGTCTGCCCCCGACCCGCTATTCTCCTTTCTTATCATACAGATCAGGAGGAGGGCTGATGAAAGACGGTGAAGACGAATGCGGGCGTATTGACCCCCCGGCCGCTCGGCATTATGGGAAGTCTGATCCCTCAGTCTGATAGAAAACCCCTGGGTAAGAGGAAAAACAAAAAGCAGGAGACAAGAAGAAGAAAGACACAAAGAGAGCTGTGTAGTCTGAGGTATAAAACCGAAAACAAAGGAATGCGAGATCTAGATCCGAGATCTTAATAAAGAAGCTAAATACGGGCAAATTCAGATATATTGATATTGACGGAACGTCGATATGTACAAAAAGCCATGGGACTGAGGCTGAGGGGAATTGGCTTTAGCCGCTCAAAGATAATCAGTTCCGCTAGTTTAAATGTTTCCTTACAAAGTGTAACTGCACAGATGGGAGTTTGAGGCATGTGAAAAGCTTGTCCACACTTGTTTGTCTCTAAAGAGAATGGTGCTTTTTCACAGCAGGCTCCACGTCATTTAAACAGACCCTTCAGTAAGAAACAATATTTGTAATATTTGTAACCAAGCAGCACACACAATATGGGTAGTCAATGGCTCCTGAGATCTGCTTGGTTAAACATTCTTACAAATGTCTTTCTTTGTGTTCAAAAACTTGACAGAATGCTCATTTTTGGGTGAACTATCCCTTTAAAAAGTTTTTGGCATGGTCAGGCTTGGGAACCAGCAAACTTCCTTAGGCGGTTTGTATTATGATTATTTTTGAGCGTGGTTAGCATTACCAAAATGGATCAGGAGACCGGATCAATAAAATAATTACAAAATAGCTAGTTCTATTTGTTTTTGTTTCACTTACATTCCCCAGAATATACATAAAATTACAATACAAAACATGTTTTCCCCTAAAACACTTGCTTGACACACGAGGAGACAAATGCACAACCCCGTCAATCAATGAAACTGGAAAGATCCGCTCTAATTCTGTCTGTGTGTGAGTTCAGAGAGACCAACAGCCCAGAGACATGGAGAAAAGGACAGAAGATGAGAGAGAGACATGTGGGTGGGAGAAAGACCGTGAGAGTGAGACAGCAACAGAAACAACTCAACATACCTTGATATGGTGATTACCCCCCCCCCCCCCCCCCCCGAAAAAAAAAAAAAAACACAAACACCAACCAGCCTTCTTTCACATGATACAACATAAAACTTATATTTGTGGACTCACACACAGATATATATAGAGAGAGCTGCCATTCTAGACATCCCTGTGACATATTCTCACTGTTAATCAGCAGACATTCAACTGAGGTGTTTAAAGAGTCGAGATAGACAGCTCATTTCAGTCAGAGAGACAGATGGCTCATTTCTGCCAGAAAGACAGACGGCTCGTTTCAGACAGAAAGACAGACAGCTCATTTCAGTCAGAGTTTGAAGGCAAGAGGGACAGCAGCTGTCCAAATAAGGGGCCCATTTGAGGTGGGAAATATGATTTTTAGGTTACACTTAAATAGGTAAGAGTGTTAACCTTTGGGAGAGGATTCAAATGTAAGGAGTTCTAGAATTGTGGTGGGCGATATGACTAAAATTCATGGTATGAGTGATTTTATAACAGGGTTGCAGGGTTATTCCAAATTTGATTGGAATATATTGGGGATATTTTAAAGATGAGATGAAAGTTACTTAATATCATCTGATAATATTCCTTTTTAGAACTTAGAACAGAAATCAACATATTATTGAAAAAAAAAATGTATAATGTTTCACGTTACCTAACAAGATTCAAAATTAAATAATTATAAAAAAATGATATTAATATTAATAAAGGATGGCAAAATTATACAGTAAAGCATTCAGTTGTGAAAATATACAGTGTTGACACATTTCAACCATCATGTGGTGTTTATCGTTTGGCTCTTGCTACTGGTGAGAGTTTTTTAGCTTAATGTCCTTTTGGAATTTTATTTTTTTATTTTTTTATTTTTTTTATTTTGTTGCATCTGTGGCACCTTTCAGTCAACAATAGCTTGCATGAACAGGTATAAACATACATAAACAAATTAAAACACAGCATTGATCATTACACAATACATATAGCCTTCCTTAGACACCAACATCCCTCTTACAACAGCAAAATCACCGCCATAGTTCACATGTGCTAGAGACATTTAAATGACCAACAGTCCTGTATTCATGCATATGTTTAGAATCCGAAAAATCAATAGGGATGACCTTTAAAAATCTAAAAAGATTGACCAAATCCCCAGTTCTGAGTTAAAAACCACAGTTGAAATGGAAGCATCATAGGTCAAGATTGCAATTGGCAAAAAAAGAACAAGAAAAAAATTCATGAAAGGAAACTATTCACTCAAAGAAAAACCTGGTTACATATTTGCCTAATAGAGGCAAGTGAAAGTTAGCTCCGTAAATTAAAAGTTCAATCTTTAAATCTATTTTTTCAAAAGGGCTACAGCCGCCAAGAACGCTGGTAATTCTAAGATGTGTGATTTGCCTGTCTGGAAGTCACACAGAAGCAGTTCTGATATGAATTAACATGGAGATGAAGTGTTTTTATGAATACAGGCGGGTGGCCGCCGGTTGAGGCCACGGTTCCCTGCTATTCGTTCTGAATGAGCCCAAGGCAGCAGGACACGGACGGATATTATTCAGCCCTTTCCATAATTAAAAAAAGAAAAGAAAAAAAGAACGGCTCATATTACTTACAATCCTTACTGGCAAATTGGCCAGACATTTGAAGCAAAGCATTCTTTCAGAACTACTTAAACCCCATTGTGAAATTAGCCAGTGACAGTGTGTTCAAAGAAAACACTGTAATTGCTGGTAAATAATGATGCTAATTTATCAAACAATAAACCTGCACCCCATTACTGTACATGAACAAGTCAATATGAGTCCTGTTGACTTTTATATTAAGTGTACTAAAAAAAGAGACTGAAAAGACTCTGAAAATGCAGACGCAAAATCTGGGCCAACTTTTTGTTTTACATTTTTAATATGTTATGACACAATATTATGACATTTTCTTCAGTTTTAAGGTTTATCATAAAATGCCTCACTCTTGCGTAGCAGTAATACCGCTACAATTATCAACTACGCATTAGTCTGAGCTCAGACTAATATAGCATTCAGCATATACAACCCTGATTCATTTCTATAAGAGCACAAAGCCACATTTCACGGCATTCAAAGGCAGACATACTATCAATAAAACGGCTCCACAATACTTCATCACTGCTTTGCGTTTCAGCTTCATAAAATACCAGAAAATGTAGTTTGAGGAGATGCATGGAATACAAATGAGTTACATCCGAACTTATAGACAGCGTTCGGCCCACGAAATGAAATCAGAAAGATGAGATCTGAAGTTTCTAGGATATACTCGAGAGAAACAGGGAACAAACCCTCAAGCAATCAATCTTTCAAAGTTTCTGCACAGGCAGAAACTTCCAGCCATGGCTATGGCAGTAACCCATTTAATTCAATTATAAAAATGCATTAAAAAGATATTACGGCAGGGACAGAGTGTAATGAGGCGTGTTTACTTGAGGATATTGTTTATAATGAGCAGTTGTAGGGTTTAGGCCTATAGTTAGAACAGGACATGAGAGTAAACAGACGGAGATGAGATGAGGGAGAACTCGGAAACACTGTATGGTCTTTCTTTAATTTAACCAAAAAGGAAAACGAAGGCAAGCTCTGTGTTAATGCACACAGCTTCCCGAGAACCTCAGGCTATCTGTCTGGAAGGAAACAGACATTATTTATCTGAGCTATCAGAAATGGTGTCTGCTTTAAATGTCCACCTCTTAAAAAAAACAACCTCAAGAACAGCGTGAACCGATGACTAATTCAGATGATAACGAGAAGATGTTGCTTTCACGAAAGATTTGCGATGTTTTAAGGTGGAAGAAAAGTCTTACCGTCAGAACTCTGTACAACCGTCAAGACGAACACTAGGCCACAGAGGACCAGAGACTTCCATTCTGAACATCCCATCCTGGATCTGACTGGACTTGCCGCTCTCCACATGTCTGGGTCGAAATCACTGTAGTCACAACGATCCAGGGAAGTCACTCTGAGAGATAACCATCATTGACCTCCGAGCCTGCAAGAAAACCACAGTGGACTGTCAGTGTTTGGCTGTCGATGAAGAGCTCCTCAGGCATAAAAACTTCCTCCTTTAAACTGTTCCACTCTCGCTCGCCTCAGTTCCTCCACAGATTTTTTTTTGTTTGTTTGTTTGTTTTTTTCCAGTAGCGAATCACACAGATTTCCTCCCAGGTGTAGAAACCCTCTATTGGAAGGTGACTGAGACCTGAAACAAGCACCTCCCGCATTACAAACAAGCCATTTACCTCAAAGCCTGTCGTTACCATTTATCCGACTCTCTTCTCCCAAACCTGTTCCGCTACCATCCTTTTTCTGAGAGGAAGCAGGTTTCTTGTTCGCTAAAGCCACCAGTGCATATTATCCAGCCAAATAGAACCCTGTTATATACAGTATCTCATATTGTTTGAATGTTTTCCTTCTCTGCATGTTTACACCCTCCACCGGCCTCCCATAAAACACACTCACAGCCTCATGGGAAACATCGTCACTCCAGTAACGAGCCACTTAGGAGCCCATTAAAAACAGTGTGTGCACCCCCCTAGGTTTCTTGAAGATACACTAAATATATCTCACCACCCTTTAATACATCATTGCATTACAGGGCATTTCCTCAAGTCTGGTCAAAAAATTGTATTGGAATTTCTGCTTCTTGTTATATGTATATATGGCTATGAGGTTATGAGGTGAAAAAAACATCAGGAGTCTGGTTATATTAACATACACACTGGTATTCACTGAATAGTACTGTGTGATCAGACAAAGAATGTGTAAATGCTAATGCATTGTCTTAAGGCCTCCTATCATTAGTGTTCAAGAGTCAACAAGGTGACTATAACAAGCCTAGTGTGTAATAAATAGTACACACACACACACACACACACACACACACACACACACACACACACACACACACACACACACACACACATTTGTTTTTATGACATATGGGGACATTCCATAGGCGTAATGGTTTTTATACTGTACAAACCGTATTTTCTATTCCCCTACACTACTCCTACCCCTAAACCTACCCATCACAGGAAACATTTTTTTTTTTTTAACAAAAAAATAATCCTGTATGATTTATAAGCATTTTGAAAAGTGGGGACATGGTCAATGTCCTCATATTTCACTCTCTCCTTGTTATACCTATGTCATACCAATGCCATTATACACATTTGTGTCCTCTTATATACACACACATACACCATATATAATGTTATTATACATGCGAATGGACACATGATTTTCATCTTTGGCTGAACCATTCCTTTAAAAAATTCTGACTGAATATCCACAACTTTCCCGAATTCTGACCTTTCCCATGATCGCTATGGCAACGTAGAACACGCCGGTAACGAACTTCCGGTTTACGTTAGTCTGTACTGTTATCAGCTAAACGCTTGGTTGTATTATCAGGATTCAGGAGTAGACTTTTACAACAACGCTTCAGGCAAAATGATCACATGTCCCAGATGGTTGCATGGACCTGACTATCTTGCAAGAACTTACTAATATCTGTAGCACTAAGCGATTCACCGCGAGTTATGCGGCGCAGACATTTTGCCACTGTGTGTAGGCTTGGCTGTTCCTATGAACCACGCGAGAGTTACCTTCTGTCCATGCGCCTGTAAATCGATTTTATTTTATTATAAATAAAGGTTTATTGGTTTCTAGTTATTTATTTTGTTCACCCGCATCCGCATTTACCCATCAAATATTATCCTGCACCACACTCGGTTGTGCTGGGTCCAGCGTAAGTGCAGGTCTCTATTTGGATAGTAACGTTAGGCTGTTAGAGCGGTCTTGCTACACATTAAATCTATAAATTATTGAAAACAATAAACATAACTCTTGCAAAAAATTATGCAGTTTTACTGCAGTATTTTAAATAGGTTAAACTAATATCTAAACAGAATAATTACATTTACAGCAATGAAATGTACATTTTTATTACAATGCCCTTAAATTCATTGAAGTTCATGCATCTATTTTCATGTTGATTAAAAAAAAGTCTACTGACAATGTCTGACATGAACAACATTTCAACAATTACAAATATTAAAATACAAATATTACTTCTACATCACAATTCTTGAGTTTATTTGAAGCTCGTTGGGCATTAAATGGAGTGTGTAGGGTGCTGGGAAACATGTCAAACGGGTCAGTTTATGTTGCATGGTTTATGGAAGCAAGCCTTCGGAGGTGAGACCCAGGTGCTCAGAGCTCATCAACCCCGGCGAGAGCAGCCTTAACTCGGCTTGTCCTTCTGACGACTGCCGCTGCCTGGCAGAAGCCCTCCCATGACGCAAATTCGCGTCTGTTGTGTAGTGAATGAAGCGAATGGATTCAAAATGTTTATGCGTCCAACTTCGCGCAAACTCGTTCGTGTCACTCGTGTCTGGTGTGAACGCAGCATAACTTATGTGTGCTAAACCGGAACTGAGATACCGTCAACCGGAAGTATAGAGTATCATGACGACCCCCACTAAGACTTGCAGGAAAGTTGTGGATGCGGTCATGTAAAATGCATATTTTAAACTCCCTTTAAAATATATACCATCATCACATTATATAATATTTTAATAGAAAGTTTATAATTCATTTTGAATTAATATATTTAAGCTTGCAAAATACATAGCCCAGATTTATTAAACAAGGCAAATTAGCCTGAGAGCACAATCGCAGAAAAGCGCCGTTAGGAGTGGAAAGTTCTGCGTGTGATTTACTGAAGACACGCAAATTAAAGAACACAGACGCAGCCGGATCATTTCCATAATGACCAACGCAATCTATCAAGAGCAGCTCAAATTAACGCCTAAGTTAAGACATTTTTTTATGGCCGGTAAATAATGCCACAAATACCAGTAAACTGACTAGCGTAAACCTTAGTAAATCACTTAGCATAATTCGTTTAAATACTCTCCTCTCATAAATGTAGAATCTAAAAGGGAAACTCCTACAAATTCATACGCAATAAGCTGTCCATGCACATATTTTTCACTGTGTCTTTAGTAAATCCAGACAGTCTTTTTTTTACGCCAAAAAAGGGTTTGCACTGGCACAAGCTGTTAGTAAATCTGGCCTTTAATAGATGATTTTTGTGTTTGGTTCACATCAAATATTGCAGACGATACTCCTTTTAATGAAAAGATTCAAATAGTGGGTGCAGCATCATTAGCATTAGCAAAAAACTGTGGAGCCTCCCAGCCTACTTAGGATCTGAGTGTATTTTTCTGCTTAAAATCATCTGTGCTGAGGTAATCACTAGCCGTTGTGGTGTTGGCAGCACAGCAGCTAGCAGTAAGGAAAATAAATGCATAAAGGATGAGGGTTGATCCCTACATAGTCAAAGGGTGTTCGACTAAATCAACGACAACAGCTCCGTACTTTCATATCTCCGTCTCACGCTGTGAGTGGTTAACATGCTGATCAGTCTCCAGAAGCGGAGCCATGGACGAAGGCGGCCCGTCTGACTCCCGCGCTCCTCATTAAACGTGTTGAGGTCTCTCCCCTCCACGGGAGGCCTTATCTCCCTAAGCTGCAGCAAAGACCGCCGATCAACACCTGTTAAGTGCTTCAAACAAATACTGCCGTTCCAACGCTGGCGCGGCACAGCGGGAAAGCCTGTTGTCGCCGTTCTGTGTGTTTTGTATTCGCAAATCAAATTAAAAACTCTAATCATGACAAATTAAGACAGCAACCATTCATCTTCAAAGGATTCGGGCCGGGATGTTTGATATCGGCTCTTCCTTTGAATATGGAGCAAACCGGGCTGCCGTTTCATGCCCGGGAGCTTCCCTGAATTGTGTTGCTTATGTAGAAACTAACAAAGCTATATAAGGGCTGTGATCGATGGAGAGGTCTAGACCCAGAAGGCTTTTTCACATCTGTGTACATCTGCTCCAACAGACCAGCGACACTCAGGGTTCCTCAACAAAACAGTTGCATGAAATAAAAAGAGGAACTTTGAAAGAACATTCCACTTCTCCGGGTGAGAAGAGAGCCGTTCAAATCAGAGCTGAAAGGCCAGTTTGAGATGTTAATGCCAAAACAGAGAAACAAAGGGCAGATGTGTAATTATGCGGCCGTCTTTCTCCCGAGCGGGAGTAAGACCCACCGGAGAATAGAGGAGGAGCCATCCATTCAGAGGGGTGGGTGCAGGAATAATGCACAAGAGGCAAGGCCGAGGGGGGCGGAGGGGGGTTTACAAACTTCACAATGTGAGATTGACAGCTTGCAAGTCTCGCTTGACCTCTGAATTAACCCCCAAGCTTTCAATGAACTACAAAAAGAGCCATGAGATTGATGGTCAAAGAATATGACAAGTGTATAAAAAATGGGCCCATAAACAGGGACACGCATTGGAACAATAGAACTCAAACACACCAACGACGGGACAAAGCACACAAGCTGACAAGATAAATATTCATAAAGGGGAATTCCTCAAACATATCTTTTCCAGTTAGATAATGATTCTGTGATTCTGTAGTATTTTTTTTTAAACATTCCATTAGTCCGATAATTTTTAAGTGTTAACAAATTGCAATCTGCCATTTCATGATCTAGCTAAATTGCTATGTTGGCATGCATTATGTCTTCAGGAAACTAACAAGGTTGCCAGTTTCACAGTTCAATTTAACATGGACATTGCAAGGTCATGAAAATACAAGGTGCTGTCTAAAATAAAATTTGAAGTCATATTTCTACAAATATGTTTGTCGTAATCAGTTCTTTGCAATAAAAAAATATATACGAAAATGGCAATATTTTAGGGCAGCCCCCATGTAAAGCAAGATAAAGTGATAAAACAAAATCTTCCTTAAAGCATTCACTTTAAAAAGCAACTTTTTTATTATTTGTTTAAAATAGAATACTATTAAAGTACCAGGGTTGAAACATAACCTGGACACACACACACACACACACACACACACACACACACACACACACACACACACATTATTATATTATATATATAGAGAGAGAGAGGGAGAGAGAGAGAGAGAGAGAGAGAGAGAGAGAGAGAGAGAGAGAGAGAGAGAGAGAGAGAGAGAGAGAGAGAGAGAGAGAGAGAGAGAGAGAGAGAGAGAGAGAGAGAGAGAGAGAGAGAGAGAGAGAGAGAGAGAGAGAGAGAGAGAGAGAGAATATGGCTTAAATGTAAATATTATTGGGAAATTAACCATCTGGAACCATATTTGGAGAAACACCCTGTATTTAGAAGAAAAAAAATTCTAGTAAATGTTTTACCTTGTATCCTTGTTACAGATGGTACATGTTATTATATGGTAGATGTTCTTATATGGTACAGATGATACATGTTCTTATTATGTTATTATAACAACAACAACAAACAGTAAATTATGCATAGTTATATTGAGCTAACCCTAAACCAAACCCTAATCCAAAGACTGTAAGATTACTTTAGATTGTATTGTTACACTGTAACAAGGAAACCTTAAAATAAAGGGTTACATTTTATTTTAATGTGTGATTGTTACAGTGTAATAATACATATATAAGTACTGAGCAATATTAATTAACTACATGTACTTACTATAAGGTTTGTGATAGGATTAGGATTGGTTGAGGGTTATTTGCATGTAATTACGCATCATTTACTGTTATTACTATAGTAGGTACATGTAATATGTACCTACTATAGTAATATGTAACAAGGACGCTGTAAAATAAAGTGTTCCCAAATAAAAGGACACAAATGTCACCAGTTATGTAGAATGACCTATAATAGCAACGCATGTCCTTTCATGAACATTTGCAGTGAAGAGTTTGTTTTCGATGTTTGCGTATTTGTGCTAGAATATCAGGTCAGTGATCAGATGACAGTGTCCCATTGAGCCAGAAACGCTAGAGGAAATCAATCAGCGGTCCAGGGGTGGGCCAGTTAATGCACAGCCACACATGAGTCATTCCGAACACATCCCATTTGACTCCACTGTCACACATTCACCTTTGCCATCTGGACGCTGCCGCTTGTGTACATCCTTAAAACCAGAGGACAAACATCATAATATCAGGGGTGACGGATGTATTAAGGTCAAATGGACGACAATGTCAAACACTAAATGAGCAAATGACAAAAAAAACTCAAAATGCTATTGTACAAGCGATGAATGTAGAGGACAGGAAAAGCCAATCAAATAAAATAGATTTTTGTATTCTTTATGAAGCTTGAACGTTTCAGCCCTCGTTCATTGCAATTCAATGGAAAAGACTGACCAGTGTCATTTCTAAATTTCCCCTGTTATGCAACACAGAAGAAAGAAAGACATCATTTGTAACATAAGAGCGATTAAAAATTAGACTTATCTGTTTAACTAATCTGTTAATAGTTCTTAAAGGGACCATCCTAGAGGTATATGCCATTCTACTTTCAGACAAATACAATAAGAGTTATATTTAAATAATCCTGGCTCTTCCACGCATTATAATACAATTTGAAGATCAAAAAGTGCATCCATCCATCCATCCATTATAAAAGTAATCCACACGACTCCGGAGGGTTGATAAAGGCCTTCTGAAGCGAACTGGTGGGTTTTTGTAAAAAAAAAAAAATATCCATATTTAACACGTTATCAAGTTAATATATCAGAAGAATATCATATACACCTAGGATGAGGGTAAGTAAATCATTTTTGGGTGAACTATCACTTTAATATATATAATATATATATATATATATATATATATATATATATATATATATATATATATATATATATATATATATATATATATATATATATATATATAATATATTTAATATATATATATATATATATATATATATATATATATATATATATATATATATATATATATATATATATATATATATATATATATATATATATATTAAAGTGTTAGTTCAACCAAAAATGATTTACTTTAAAAAAATAAATAAAAATACAGTGTTTCCTGCAGTGCTATTCAACACTTTGTCGCTATTGAATCTGCATTGATACAGCAAAATAAATGATATTTTATTTGTTTGTTAGCTTGCTGTCTAAATTAAATGTAATCAGAGAGAAAGCCAGGGCGATGTGAAATAGTACAATGACAATCAATAGACAATATAGCTTTCTGCTGTGTTTTTGTCGCTGATATGTGGATTAATAACTTTAAAGACCAGGGCTGTGTTTCTCAAAAGCATAGCGAGTTGATTGCGAGCAACAGTAAAACAGTCAAAAAGCAACTCATGAATCATGAACCAGCTCCATCAAAATGACTAAAGGGCTTGTTAATGAAATCATTTACGGTCCAGAATTGGATCAGAACTGAATCATGAAAGAAAACGAACTCTTTCATTTCCTCGTGGTTCCTATTCCTGTGTTGATGCCTTACAAGCACAGCTGTTTCTACACCAGAACTGCAAATGTATCATCTTAACTAGCCTGGAAAAGATACATGAAACCATGTGTGACAAAACTGTCTCATGACCATGTCAAATCTGAATAACTGTTTTAATGAAAGCATGCATGGTAAAAAGGCAGATATAACGCTTTGAGTGGTGGTAAAATACAGTAATCACTCTCTGTGAATGAAATCTCTCTCTCTTTTAAACTTCTTTTCATCCTTCTCTCAAAGAAGATGCTCGTGCTCCATTAATCAGAGTAATCAAGGCCTCTATGAAGCCGCCACACAAGCGAGAGACGTGAACGCGACTAAGAACCAGAGCCGAACCAAATTCCTCAGTGCAAACGGGATCTTCTGGAGAAGTTTCTGGAAATAGATTGAACAGCCCCTTTTTAGTAGAGATTACCGAACACAGTATTCATACTCCACAGGAAGGGGGTAGTTTACTCATCTATTCATTATTCTGGTACACAGCATTCTAATTCCGACAGTAAATGACATGCACACCGGCGTAATAACGTGCAGAACGCATCAGAAATCCTATTAAAATGGCACGGTGTCTCTCAGAGACGATTATAATGGGACTCGACTGCTATGAGTAAGTAAGTTTTAATACGGCCTTCACATATTGTTAACAGTAATTTTGATGTTTTAGTGGACAAGGAGTGGATTATCTGAAAATGAAATTTAAAAAATGTCATTTCCATTAACTGATAGCGCCAAATTCCTCCTTTCAGGTCGCCGACGATAAGGAGGATTCAGTCCTGCCGTGTTTTCCCGAGAAGCCTCCGTTTTAACCGTAATAGAGTGACATTAATATGTGGAGACGTAGAAGAAGGTCAAAAAAAATTTCTGAGGACCACCATTATACAGGTATCTTACACGGATAGCACCTGCCAATCAGAAGAAAGAAGTCCTTGACACTCCATGTTTCCCCTTCAGCTGGGATACGGAGAGAAACAGACTTTCTTTGGCAGCAAAATGCAGTGAGAACTTCACAAGAAAACGGTAGACTTTGGAGTTCCATGCCTTTTTTAAAGCGTTATCGGCACATTTATTTATTTATTTATTTAGAACTATTAGATACATTAGACAATCTAACATAAATAATTTTAAATCATTTTAAATACCTAAAAATCTAATCCAATTTTGCATGTGGCCATAACTGTAGGATTTTACAACACTTATGCTGCATATAATGTAACATTGCTTAAAACTGTGACATAATAAAATAAATATACATTTCTCAACATGTTAATGATATTATTCAATAGCAATATAAAAAATGTGGGGTGCCCACTGCATTTCTTGAGCGACACCATTCAACCCTGTTAAATACATTCATTATTATGTTTTAAAATATGTGAACCAGAGGATGTTTTCTTTTTTTCAATATAAATATAAATAGACCAATAACAACAAACCGAAATTTAGTCTGGATTAATAAGCCCTTACTAATTTAGGCTATATTTCAACTCCGTTTTTTTTTTTCTTTTCTGTATTTAAACGTATATTTTAATAACAGGACCACAAATATGGCAAAAAGCACATTTAATATTTAGTTTGACCCGTTTTACTGACTATTTGTTGAACGTAAGAATAAAATAGAATAAAACTCTGTACACTGTGGAAAGTGTACTGTACACTTTTTTTGTGTGTCAACCTGGCCAACAAGCAGAGCAAACAAGAGAACAACATCTGTCTTGATGCCGCAAAAAGAGAGCCACCCAACATAAGGGGTCATAAAACATCGGGAGAGGCTAGAGAAAAAAATAAAAGGGTTGCTGCTACTCTCACAAGCTCATCATCTCAGTTTCAAACAAAATGCATCAATTTTTAATTTCTGCGAAAGCAATGGAAGCACTGTTGCTGTCAAAATGGTGCAAATGCACAGGTGAAAATGCATGCATGTGTGTGCTTGTATGTGTGTGCTTGTACGTGTGTGTGTTTGGTCCAGGCAATGGCAATATCTAAAATCATTGTCCTTGTGGGGACTTTTTGGTCCACATGAGTGAAATAGCTTAAAGCATACTAAATGATGTTTGAAAAATGTTAAAAATGCAGAAAAGTCTTCTATGATGGGTAGGTTTAGGGCTAGGTTAGAGTCATTTGATAGAATATATAGTTTGTACTGTATAAAACCATTACGTCTATGGAGAGTCCTCACAAAGATAGTGAACCAGACGTGTGTGTGTATGTGTGTGTGCTTGTTTTTGTGACATAGCAGGACACAAATGTGAATGACATGGGTGTGACAAAGGTACTAGAGGAGAGGGTGACTCATGAGGACATTTCCCCATGTCCCCATTTTTTTTAAAAGGGGATTAATCATACAGGATACGTTTGTATATAAGTAAGAAAGATAAGAAAGTTTAAAAAAAAAAAAAAAAAAAAAATCTGAATGTTTCCTGTGATGGGTAGGTTTAGGAGCAGGGGCAGTATAGGGGGATAGAACATACGGTTTGTACAGTATAAAAACCATTACGCCTATGGAATGTCCCCACAATTCACAAAAACAACGTGTGTATGTGTGTTTGTGTGTGTGTGTGTGTGTGTGTGTGTGTGTGTGTGTGTGTGTGTGTGTGTGTGTGTGTGTGTGTGTGTGTGTGTGTGTACGTGTGTGTGTGTGTGTGTGTGTGTGTGTGTGTGTGTGTGTGTACGTGTGTTTGTGTGTGTGTATGTGTAAGTACACAGGGACACAGTCACAAACATGTTCTGTCATTCAGCATGATTTGTTCAGACACATTCATACTGACCTCACATAAGAGATCTCTTGTTTTAAAGTCATGTTTTATACCTCACATCGTAATCTGACGTATTTCCCAGTGAAACAGGATATTCAAGGAATAATGTAGAATTAAAATAAAATAAAATGTAAATTAATAAATACACAGATTTCCCAACTGAAAATAAATAAATTAATGAACTACTATTTATTTAAGTATTTAAGCAACAGTTATAGAATAGACTTGGTTACTGTAACTGTGCTATTATAAAATTATTAAAATATTAACATATGTTGAGTTGAGAGGTGCCAGAATTAAAGAGAGAGTTGCATTCCGATTTTGAACAAAACAAAAATACAAAGACAAACTTTATTTTTCCTTTACGATAATGTGCACAGAAAAATTATTTGATTTCATGTCAGCCTTGATAAATGTATACACTCGTATGTTTTGTATGTGCCTTTCCTTCATTGCCATTTGATTATTGATTATTTATACAGACACACACACAAAATCCAACTTGTCTGTCTCTCTCAGACAAGAGCAGTTGTGTGAGCGTAACGCCTCCTCTGTCCCTCTATTAAGCACTAGATCATCAATTATTCAGCACCATCGTGAGCCATTATTCAACAGGATGATTAATTTTTAAGATGGCAGAAGTGAACACAAAACATAAAGTGAGGGGCATTAAAAGAACGTCTTGAATGGGTGACATTAAAAGCGGGGTGGCGCAGAAATCTACCGATGATTGATTTAGGCAGGTTGATTGATTGAATTCTTACGAGAGGAAATGATTTGGAGATCTGTTGGTTCACACGCTAATTCCTCCACAAACCACAAACTCGTTTAAAAGCTTTTAATTAAGGGCCACTTACTTTAATTCAAGTTAACAAGCTAAACCTGGGTTTACGTGGACATACAACTTCTTAACAAAAGCCTCACTTAGATCCTCAAAAACAGTTTTTTTGTGTGTGACTTTTCCAGATAAAAGCAAGCATACTGGTGTGAGGGTGAGAACAAGCTCGACAGTAAATCGTTTAAAAATCGGCAGACAGATAAGGAGGGCGGAGTTTGTTCCCGGAGAGAAATCAACTGTCAGGTCTAAATCTCTCCTGACAACGCAACCAGCAGTTAAAGCCTCATGCTAAACCTGATGCTACGATATTGACCTTTTTCAAAGGCGCCGAAGCCATTCACTTCTGAGTTCAAATGTGCACCTGCTTTTGCGTGTGAAAAATTAATGCCAATGCTGCTTTTGCACGTGAAAAAAACGAATGCTAATTTGACTGTCGCAGAGCCTTCCGCTTGTAGCCGTTTTGTGCGTCTTTTGGTTGAAGAGTGAGATGGCAAAACAGTTTAGGAAAGGAAGTGACTTTCATTTTACAACCTCACCTCCCACAAGCTCAGCAGAACAGTCGGATGCTTGGCAAAGACTCCCCGAAAGTCGACACTCTGCCATTTCTGTGGTTAAATAGGACAAACTTGTGGTCCTGCAGGTTTTGGTTCACCATCTTATTAAGATACTCTCCCTGGTATCTCATTTTTATCACAGTTTGAATCATAATTAACTCTATATTACTTCAATCTTCCTCTCAGACCTCTAATAATATAGATATCTGTTTTTTTCTAGTTTAAGATTACAATTCAAATGGAGTGGAAAGTGAAGATTTTTGACTTGCAAATATAATTGCCTGGCCAATATGTTAAAAATGAGAAACTTTCAAGTGTCTAATCCATATGCGCAGCTTTATAGTTTTAAAAGTTCAGTAATTGCTTGATGATTATGAAAGAAAAATTATGCCGTTTTAGATATAGTGAATGAGGGAAATTCTGTGGATGGAAGGAGCCTCAAAACCAGTCTCTTACATGGCTCTAGTTTGTTTGTTTGGTGATTCTGTGGTGATATCCCATCCTGAGCTGTTAGGCTCAAAGCTCTGAAGAAGAAAGCCATGTGAGATTGTGTCTGGATTGTTAGCCTCATTTACATGTGTTAACTAACACTGTGAGCAGTGGAACTGAGGCGCAGCTGTCCCTACACTAGATTGAGGCTGAACTCGCTTGACCCCCATACTTTTTAAACTTTTAAAGTTGAAGTGTCAGTTGTGGATATTTCAGTCAAAACATCGAAAAGGCCAATTGACATGCCAAATCTTTATCATGTGACTATGCTAATCCGGGCTTGACATTATTATTTTTTTGTTCATCAGCCTTTGTGTTTTCCAAAATTACTAGCCGCCCACTTTACATTCTTTACATTCACATAAAACATGACTGACTGTTTACATGAATACTCACTGTGTATACATATACATAACGGTGTATTTGACTGTTTAAGCGCAATAAGTAGAAAGAACACAATTTAGTACTGAGCATTTTGGGTGTGAGCACAAAACCTGCAGGGATGTGTAAAATTATGCACAATACGCAAAATCCCGTGACGAAATTCAAGCCCTGAAACACCAATATCCGGAGCAAATGAAATGTGTGAGTGAGCGGAGGCGGGTATGTGTGTCAACTCGATGTGGGGAGATCATGAGAAAGCGTGTATCTATTCGGAGGAAACTATGGTTATTGGAAACGTTTCAGATACTTTAGTGCCGATATGCATGAAAAAAAAATCCATATTTTTGTCAACACTTGAAATCCACCCGTCGGTTGGCAGTTGTTTATGTCAAGGCCTGATGCTAATGATTTTGCAGTTATTAATGAGCTATTATAAAACATAGCTGCTATGTTGTTTGGCAACTGTAAACAGCATAGTTAGGATAATTACTTGTAACTCTCACAATCATTTTAGCATGTTAAAGCTACACTATGTAACTTTTCGTCCGCTGGAGGGCGCCTATTCAAAACAAGTTTGAGTGCAGAATCTTGGGACATGTTGTTTTCACCTCACAGCAGGTGGAAAAGAATCAGGACAGGACTCGTGGATGAAAAAGTTCATGGATGTGATTATTAACGTTACTGCAGTGTGAAGCAGAGCAGGACCGAGTGTTGAGGGAGCTGAGCAAGACCTCACAGCAGGTGGAAAAGAATCGGGATAGGACCCAGGAAAAAAGTTCATGGATGTGATTATTAACGTTACTGCAGTGTGAAGCAGAGCAGGACCGAGTGTTGAGGGAGCTGAGCAAGGCCACTGGAGCGATTGTTAAGTAACACACGGCACGTGGGCAGCAGGACTTTTATTATGAAGGGACACAGTCGCCAGCTCCATTTCAGCTTTTTCGGTCATGAGTATGAGGTAACGCAGCTCTGTTTATCATATTATATACATTTAAGTGTGTTCATAATGATGTTAGGACATTTGCTCTGCGGTTGCTGTGACGCATGTTGCACACTGCTAAGAGTAAAATATTTCTGCCAAATAAAACCGGAAACCGAGGGTAACGCAGATATAACGCAATTGAAAGGCGACTCCCTCAGACGTCCTGGCTCCTTGGTTAAAATAGCAATTTTCTCACAATTTCCAAATAGTTTTAAACATTTGGAATATTGTAAGAACTCAGCTGAACAAAATATATAACTGGTCTGATGGTTTGGGATATTTTACTGCAAAATCCTACATAGCGCACCTTTAACGGCTATGACAATGTACTGTTTTTTTTTGCCAGACTCTGCTATGCACTCTACTGTGTAGCAAGTATGGACTTGCTACTGCCAATAGATACACAGATGTTGCTGTGATCATGTAAGATATGCTGCTGCATGAATAGACATACACAAATCCCGTAACAGATCTAAAAAGCTAACACTTCTCTAGCAAGGAAACAGATCTGCTCGCCCAATAACGCCTGCTTGCTCGTCATTAATGCAAGTAGGTAGTCTAATTCTGATACATGCAATTCATTATGACATGTTGACGATTCTATATTTATGTATCCAATGATAATGTTTTACAATTTAATCCTTATATTTTTTATATTTAAAAACTGATTGTGTGCCGCTGCGGATCCCTGTGTGTGTAATTAGCAGAGTGTTCTTGTGTTGTGCACCCGCCTATAAGCACATAACGCGCTCTTTAAATAACAAAAACAAATATTGCACCATAGTCTTTAGACCAGGTTTCAGTTGGTCAATGGAGAAGTCTATTTCAGTTGCCTCAAAATACCACCAACACACCTCGTTTTCAGACCAGCACGCACATGGGTGCACAAATGGGCGCAAATGCATTTGCTATTTAAAAAACGTGACGCAGGACATGAAAATGATAACTGAAACGAGCAAAAAACACTTGCTTTGAGCCTGACGCCGCATTGTGCCGGAAATATGATAGGGACCATAGTAATTAGTATTACATATCTTATTGGGATAATAATAATAATAATAATTACTAATGGTGAATTAGAATATTTCACTGATTGGCACCTAATAGCCAATGCTATTAAATCAGTCCAGCTTCTTTATTGTCCACATCAGTGGTTTATAAATCCCATTTAATTGTCTGCTTTTCCAAAGTTTTGTTGCTGAAATATCCTATTTTGGAACCCAGGCACTTTGTAATAGCTATTCTTGCAGGCTTGTGAAGTGGCTTTAGGGCCGTTTGTTATCGGTAGCAAAAATGGCTTTATTTTGAAGCTAGTTAGCAGATCAGAGAATGTAAACACCAGATATGGCGGTTCTGTTTTCCACACAGGTTAAAGCGACACATTAACGCAGCAGTCAAACAGACACAGCTTGGAGTGACTGAAGTGTCTGTGTGCTATATTAGCCTGACTGAACGGTGTCTTCGCCGCCTCGTGCTCCGTCGGTCCTTCAAGCCCACGCGTAACGCTGCGCTGGCAACAATCATGCAGAGAATGTGTGACATAATATGACACCATGTTTTCTTCCTGTTTATAGCGTAATAAATGCATGATGGGATTGGGAACAGCGGTTTGCTGGAGGGCCTGAAGCTCGAATTTTATACCAGTTGTGAAATGTTTTCAGGAAGGTTTCGAAACTGTCGTGAAAAGGTCTCTCAGCATCATTTTGGCTATTTACAATTCAGCTGTGACAAACTCACTGTCACATACGTAGACGCTGTTGTCTATCTCATGTATTTCAAAGGGGATTTTTTTTCTTTCTCAAAAACATCTGATGATAATAACAGACCATATGTAATAATGTAGGACATTCAACACCAGCAGGAATGCAGGCTGCTTCTAAGCTGATTTCAGTCAAAAAAAAATTGTTCATAAAGCTCTCCCGCAGTTATACTTCATTTTTGGACAATGATGGAGTCTGAACAATGATATTCCACACAAATTAGCTGGGATGCGTCGGAAAACAGCTGCATTCAGTTGCAGCCGATAGCATGCTGGCGCTAGGATGTGACATTGATGGGTTTGATGTCATCTCATTTTTTCCTGCAGCATTTCATGCACTCCTCAAATGGCTTTTGTGGAGCCAGAATGCTTTTGGGAGGCATGTCATGTAAGTGACCTGCATCCAGGGAAACAACCTCCCTACAATGGACTCCGAACCTGTCCAGAAATCAAAGCCTTTAGTGTCCCGAGGAATCTTCCTGATATAAATAGATTGCCAGCATTTCAGCTGTCTTCTGCCACCCGTGGAAGGGCTGCAGATACAGAAAATTCCTTTTCTGCCTCTCTCTGTCTTGTCGTTTTTATCTCTCTAGCCTCTTTATTCGTGTTCTTTCAGCTCTGGTATGTTGTGAAGGTCTCTGCCATTCAGTGTAATTTTCCACAATCTGAGTCCAGAGGAGGATATCATGAGCACACTTGGGGGTGACAGCGCAACTGTCTGAAAGCAGGGATCAATTCAGGAAGCCTGCTTCACAAAGAGGTCAAAAATAACAAGTAGCGTTTCTCTCTGATCAAGGCGTAGGTTTAGATTTAAATAAGAGCTGAACATACAGTATGCAAATGATGCCATTAAATTATTTATACATCATTCACGCAGACTTAGTGTTGCTTCGTGTCTTTGCACCCATCTAGCGCACCGTGCATATAGTGTTAGAAAAAAGAAAAGAAAAAAATTCTCAATAGAAAATTATTTATTTTCTAGTGATAATCTGTAAAGACTACTATCAGCTGTAAGGTTATAGACCTTATATTAATTAAAACATGTCCAACACACCTAAATATAATGTTATGTTTTACTATACACACTATGGTTCAAAAGTTTAGGGTCAGATGTTTTGTTTTTTTATGCTCACCAAGGCTGCATTTATTTGATACAAAAATAATGTAAAAATATGTGTAATATCGTGAAATATTATTACAATTTAAAAATAAAAATAAAATAAAAAAAGTTTGATATCCCTGTTATGGCAAGCTGAATTTGCAGCGGTCATTACTATATTAGAAACATTTCTCATAGCGTCAATGTTGAACACATTTTGCGGAAAGCATAGCACTTTTTTTTTCAGGGTTGTTCGATGAATAGAACATTCAAAAAGCATCATTCTATGAAATGAAATCTCTTTATAACATCATAAATGTCTTTTCTGCCACTTTTCATCCATTTAATGTGTCCTTGCTGAATAAAAGTATTAACATTACTGACACCAAACTTTTGAGTCTGTTTAATAATTAATAAGATGTGTTCTGAAACCTAGTGAGCTACCTACCTACCTATAGGGATACTTCGTTTTGAGCTCTTTGAAAAAAAAAAAAAAAAAAAAAACAGAACTGTTGCCTGTGTAGAGCATTCCAAAACGGTCTTATGAGGTTCCATTCTTGTAGGATGCTGCCTAAGAAGACAGCTGCCTATGTAGGCAGTAGAATGCAAGGCAGCACAGTAGGTTTTAGAAAAGAGTCATAGTTTGTATATTGCGCAGTCACTGTTTTTTATTCACATTCTCAGATATTGTGCTATCAGAAAAAAAAAAAAAAAACTACAATATGAGATGAAGGGAAAGCTAGAGTGTTTCTTTCTAAGAACATGAGCTCCTAAAATGTTATTGAGGACAGGAAACCATTTGGTGCAACAGAATGAATTAAGCCAAAGCAATACAAGATTATCCAATTATAAGACTAATATGGCTTTAGCAAAGGTAATTGCTTTGATGGGGCTTGTGATTCGCTGCATGCGCCAGACAGAAAGTCCAATAGGAAATACAACTGCACCACAAAAGGCTTCTTCTATCCTTATGTATTCTGTGACATAATCTATGAATCACATTAAACTCTGTGAATGAAAGCCCACGCACACACGCGCGCACAAAAGATGTTTCTACGCTTTGGCTGGGCATGTTTTCCTTTCTCTTAATTGCAGTGAAGTAACCAGACACACCACTGGAGGTTGGTGAAGCAAACACTGAGTAGATCTTATCAGAATACAACAAAAGAGGCCAGTGGAGCCGTAGCGGTGACAGGGGGCCACTCGGCTGAGGGAGCCGGTTGGGCCGTGGGCTGACGGCAATCCACTCGCAGAGTATGTGCATCGAAAGCACTTCACTCAGCCAAGAGTATAAAGATAAAGCAGCGCTGTCCATCACCGGCGCTAATGAAGGTTAGAAATATGCCTATTAATTAGAAAATGCAATGATTTTATTGTGTTCTGTTCGTCCGCAACTTTTGGATTTAACATTGAAATATTTTAGAATAAAATAGTATGATGTCATGAGGACGCAACTCTGTAAAATTCATTTTTAAATGGCTTAAAAACATACAAAACAATGTTTCATAAAAAAAATTAAAACGCAGAAAGTTTTCTGTTATTGGTAGGGTTAGGGTCAAGGGATAAAAAGGCATTTTGTACAGTATAAAAACCTAATTACACCTATGAAATTTTGTCATAATAATAGGTTCACCAACATGCGTGTGTGTGTGATCTCATATTCACAAAAAAAAAAAAAAAAAAATATTCAGGCCGTTCATATGACATTTAAATGATGTTCACTTTACTTATATCATAACATACATATCTAACATAACATATCTAATTTTGACACAGCTTAATTGAATTGTGTTCAATCAACCTAATATCTTTAAAACAAACTTACGTTCACTTAATTAATTTGTGTTATAACTACATATAATATTTGTGTTGACATAACAAACTGGGCAGTTATACCAGTGTGTAGTTCCCAGCATGCTTTGCAAATGATTACATTATGAGAGTAAATTTAGGGATAAAAGTGTTGTTTTATGTGTTTTTCTGTAAAGGGAAAGATCTTTTTAGTTAATGTTAGTGTTTAATGTTCCGTTATGTTGGACATTTAGAGGAGTTTCTGTGCTGTTTTTGAATTATGTGGTTACCATTATGCTGAAGAGTGGCGCCTGAGCTTAGGCTGTGGGCACTCAGTGATCTATACTAATATTAGGAGTTACACTAGCCTTTTTTTAATTTTCATTATATACATTGTGTATGATAATGATGGCACATTCAAAAAAGTAATGTTATAAGTATATGAATATAATTTAAACTGTATGTGATAATATTGAGTTAAACCAACCCAATTACATTGTCCAAAATAAGTTGGAACAACTCAAATAATAGGCTACGCATATTGTATGGAAAACCTGCCCTCAATAAAATTGAGTTTGTCCAATTAGTTATTTTTTGAGTGTTGTAGAATATGTATCTATATACTACTATCTTGTATTACTATCTACATTTACAGTATAGTATATTATCTGTGTATGTGCAATCTATATTTTTCCCACATCGTAGAATATATATTTTTAATGATGCCATAATTTTTTAAAGACTGCTCAACAGTTTCGCGTTTGATGTTTTCTGTGTTTAAAAGGCAGTATATGCTAAACTAAATCTCCTCTGTGGAATAATTTCTTCACAGATATTCAGTTAGATATCTGCTAGGTATCTATGATAATCTCATATAACTCTCTTGGCTCTTGTGTGCGCCGCGAGACGAGCCGGCCCACCACTGTTTGTGTTAACAGGGGCGAAATTCACACCAGGCATGTGTGAGTTATGCAAATGCCACTAGGAAGTGTTTGACACTTCGCAGTTTTGTGGCGATCAGAGCCATTTCGGCAAGTGCGACAAACCAAAGATATCAAAATTGCCATGTGGCTAAAATACACTTTAATAATTAAAATGTCATTGATGGGCAGTGACTGTTGAGGTTTCATACACGTATTTGATCTGGAAATGCAACGAGGTTATTAAAGTCAGCCTGACTATAAAGGAACTCATCTTATATCATCTTTACAGTCAGAGCTTTGGCTTGGCAGTGGTACATATGCTGAAGACACACCGAGGACTGGCTCTCATTGTGGGAGACGTGATCACACTCTATCTCTCTTTCCGCATCATTTCCTGTCTTCTGTACTCCTGTCTCTCGGGATAAAAAATCCTATACATTAGAGACAAAGACATTACAATTTAAGACAGATCAAGTGTATTTTTTTAAAATCTGTTTGCAGTGTTATTGGGTTCTTTTTTTCAAAGGTAATGGCTGAGCCGTTCTTTGTTTTTATTTCAATGAGGGAAGAAATGCCGGGGTGGGACTTGATTTAATCCAGTGAGATTTCATTGGAGCATGAAAGTGGGCGTTCCAAATCAGAATGGTGCCAGAGCTGAATGTGAGTTTGCAACGGATGCAAACTCAGATGTTTTTCTTTCTGTTTTTGGCTAGGACGTGAAGCTGAAGGTCAAGTTCACCCTTGAGAGCATTTTAATGTATCCTTTCCAAACGTATCATTATTACTGCCTTAAACATTGATTACATTAATATTAATCACATTAAAAGGCAACATTTTAGTAGGGCTAGATTAACAGCATACTGAAACAATGTTTAATAGCCATTTGGATGCAGCCTTGGTAACATCAGCCAAAAACAAAAGTCATTTTTGAGGTGAAACAAGTCTGGGGAATCTGCATGTTTTTTTGTTTTTGTTTTTAAACTAATATCGCTTTTTAACGCCTGCGGCAAACCCATTCAAAAAAAAAAAAAACATTTCTCAGAATCCTTTACTTAATTAAACTGGATTAATCGATAACTGGATGTATAGAAGTTGGTTTATGTACCAATAAATCAATACATTTGAAGAATAGGTCGAGCGATATTAGGTGTCCTTGATACAATAACAATGCATTTAGAAAACGAGATATTATTGTGATTATCGATAGTAGTAATAATAATATATATATATAGCTACTGAATGTTTAATAATGTTCCTTCCTTCCTTGAGTGGCCAAGACAAAGGCTACAAAAGTGTATATTGAATTAAATTACAAATACAGTTTATTTCTCTAACTAAAATACCAATATTAAACAGAAAAAAAAATATTGTACACATAATGCGGCAATTTCATTATAACTCAAAAACACACCAGAACTCTCATTTTGCAATCCTTATGCTTTACCTCTTCCAACTGCTTATTCAAAAAGAAGAGGAAGAGAGACACTCATCTATTCACTATCTAACACCGTCATAATTCATAAACAGTAGTATCATAAGCAATCTCTTGACGTGTGCGGCGTTCAATGATTTGCAAACTGCTCTAAAACCGCCTGTAGAACGTGCGACAGTGCTGCATATTTTGACTTTGAATGTGCGGCACTGCTTTATTTCATTAAATCATATTCCTTTAAAATGTAATCAACCATTTAAGGTATTTAAGGCTTTTAATTATCTTACAATTTCATAAAACCAAATTTAAGACTTTTTTAGGACACCCGGATATTATGAAGTCATTAGAGTATGACGTGCACTGATAAAACATTCACAATAAAATCAGTAATGCATGTTAGAAAATGATTTTAATCAGATATCATATTACACTGAAGAGGAGTCATCACCGATGAAGAGAAAATCACTGATGCCATGTATTGTATTGATATGTCAGTCACGGTATAAAAAACCCCCAAAAAAACAAGGATTTATATACATGAATCCAGTTTCTTCGTGTAGTAAATATTGCAGCTGTCATTTCTCAGCCTAGCATGGCTGATGCATTGCGTTAAATAAGCACACAAAACACAATGTCGCTGACAAGCTGCATTTGAGCCAAGAGCGGCCAGGTGAGTGGTGTCAGAGCGAAAGACACTTGAAGGCTGTTTGTATTGGGCAAATCAGCACTAGAGTAAAGAGTAATGACTGCTACCGAAATGTAATTAACTTAGCTCTCCAACCTGGCTGTTTGTTTGAATTAAATTCTCCACTCATTATGTGTCATCTTACGCAATGTGGCCAATGGCCTCTTTTGGAAAATCAATGGAGGCGGAGCCGTCAGATGTCACTCGTAGACTGATTATCCAATCAGTGCGCACCTCTGGCCTGCACAAAGGTCTCACACTTTAATAAACTCCTAATCTCTATATCTGAATTTAGATGAATGCATGGTAGTAGCAACAACATTGATTTAGTTATAATGAAGAGTTCTCTAGCTCGCTCTATTTGGAAGGACCCCAAAGTGCTGATCTAGGAACATTATCCTTTCTGAATTCCTGAGCTTAATCAGTACAACACCGAAGAAAAAAAAGAAAAAAGAAAAGGCCAAAGATCAGCCAATGGTGCACAAACAAAGCAGAAATGCCGTCGGCCCGTTTGTCTAAAATATCACTGCGCTGTCATCGCATAATTGCAGACCTGTTCTTTTCACCCTTGTCTGGACGGCTAAAAGTTTTAATTTCTGATCTTTTACATTTCCTTCACCTTGACAATCAACTTTTTCACGTCACACACTTCCTTTCTGATGCATGTGCTCTATTTGGTGCAGTTTCTTAGCATGTTTAGATATCATTTAAAGCAAAATGATCTATAAGGTCAAGAGATCCAGGAACACCCACATGATTGGCTACATCTGCCCTGATAAACTGTCACATGAACCACACAAGATAAGTCTGACCTCTGACCTCAGGATGTTTTCAAGAAACAACTCACTGTTGACCCCAGATTAGATTAGTTATTTGAGGATTAGTGGAATCCGCAGGAAATGTCTTAGCCATTATTCTAGTTCAGTGTAAGTATGATAAGAATTTACACCATCAGTGAACTGTTTGGAAATTTAAGTGAAGAAGCTGAAATATTAGATTCATATTTATTATTCATCATCTCTGCCAGCTATATATCAAGGCTGTAGCCATGTCTTATACATTGGGGGGGGGGGGGGTTTGATTTTTTTTTTTTTTTTTTTTTTTTTTTGCGTAAAAAGCGGGTTTTATGCATTTTTCCCTGGGGAAAGGGGGTATTATTTGGTCTTATTTGTATAATGATTTATTTATTTGTTTATTTATTTATAAAATATTGTTTTAAATATGCACACATTCACTCTTATGTTCATCTGCCTAATATGTTAAACATTTCTTGACATGTAAAATCCAGTTATGAAATGTCATACAATTCAAAAGGTGAAATTTCATAAAAATGTCAAATAGTTTGCATCACTTGATATTACTGTTGGCCGCTGAGCGCTTTTTTGTCAAAAAAATGGTAGTCAAATATTAAATGTTTAGCTACTTACATCTCACGACGCACTCTTTCATTGCTAGAATTGAAGTGTCATGCTGGATTACATTAAGCCCCGCCTTCTTTGATTTGATTGGCCATCTCACTCATTCTGACAGTGACCGCTGAAGCAGACCAACCAAAAAAAATGTCATCCTAGCAACAAACAGAGCTGCGTGTAATGGAGTAAAACGGAAACAAATTGGCCATTTCTAATTATTCAGGAGGACAGTAGGTAGTTACGGCACTATACATAATTCCCAGATGTCCATTTACATTTTTATTACATTTAATGGCTTTAATTACTATTTTCCACAACAATAAAAAGTAAAACAAGTAAGGTTAACAGTAAAGATTACTATTATTATTATTATTATTATTATTATTATTAGTAGTAGTAGTAGTAGTAGTATTTAGTAGAGATTAATAAATACGATTTAGTAAGTAAATTATATATGAATGTTAAAAAAATATAACAATAAATAACACCATAAAACTTCTGAAAGTTTCTTGTAGATAACTAACAAAAGGCGAATTACGCTGCAGCTCAACCTCTCCTCAGCGTTCTGAAATAACAGGTGTGTCTGCTTGAAAATGGCCATTTCAAGTGTGCCCCTGTAAGCCAGCCGAAACACAACCCTTCTCCCTACCACCAGACGTCTAATAAACCTCTCTCTCGCTCTCTCTCGCTCTCTCTCTCTTTGCTCACAGACACTGTTTACCCTGTACCTGGGTTCCTACCTTCTCTTCTCTGATGAGAAATTGAATTTTTCCCAATTTATCCCAATTCTGGGATAGATAAGTCATGCCCCCTGTGTGTACACCAAACTAAATATGTGTAGTTCTGAATTTGAAAATGAAACAAGATGAATCATGCTGTGGGCTTCATTTGCATTTAAATAAAAATAAACATGCCAGAGCATAGGATGCTAAATGGATGTAATCCCGGATAATAAAATATTCTGTAAAAAAAAGTTTAAAAAAAATAAAAACATTTTTGTTTCCATCCGCGTAAATGATTTTAAATGATTTTTGGAACAAAATATATATATTTAAAAAAAAAATTTTCTTTTATAGCTTTAGTAAGAATAAAAAGTAACTGAACTTAACACTTTGGCACCACTTTCACTTTGTTTGTTGTTTACTTAATGTCAAGTTTATTATTTCTATTATTATTTTGCAGTGGAGAATTACAAGTGATACCATGTTGAAATGTTTACTATTATTTATCATTACTTTTTTAATCGCCAATTACTTTTGTTTAGAAAGGGTTTATTTGACATCCAGATATTTCAAAATAAATGAAACTGATTGCATGTCTGAACACACTCTGGAGTCTGGGTGTGTTCAGAGCGGTGTGTGCTGCCCACAGTCTGCAGCTGATTAAAATGGCAGCCTGTGTATAAAGAGTCTGCCGTCCCACTGTCACACAAACCTTTCGCAAGCAGAAACAAACGCTTTGACAAAATGGCAGAGAAGGCGCCCTGCCTTCCACTGATTACTGATCGTAAAATAAAAAACACCGTAAAATGCAGGTATTTGACCCACCAAGGCAGTTGAGCACTTTACATAAAACTCCAAGTGTAACAGGGCTGTTTATTCCCCGCAAATTGGCGAGCGTTTATCGGCACAGCGGGGTGCTCTGTAAACACACAACTGAATCAAAAACAGGGAAAGAAATCATCTGATTTGAAAATCTTGCAAAACTGAATCTGTTTTCGATTTTACGCACTTGGTAACCACAGCGTACATGGCCTAAATCACGGCATCTCTAAAGTAACATCATTGCCCTATGGAGCGAATGACATGTATATTATGAAGTGGTTCAATTGTTTTTTGCTCAAATTCCTCAAGCACATATTTTATTTGTATTTCTTTTTAAGCATTAAAGAAACCATAGTTCCAGTCTACAAGCTGCATGACGTTGTATTTGTTGTTCAGTGAGACCGATTATTTGATTCGGCTGTGCAAACGCTCTGATGTTCGGAGAACAATGGCTGTCAGTGGAATTATACTGTTGTGAAAAAACACAGACACACACACAAACACACACACACACCCCATATACTAAGGCTCTAATAAAAGTTATTCCAAATTTGAACAAAAGCATTGGCTTGTTCATTGTTTAGGGCTCAAATGTGATATAAAAGCACTTTTTTGACTTCTATTTTATACATTTTACCATTCAAATGCTATTCACTCTCTGATATTCACCATATGGCGATATCATTGAGAGCATGGGCCACAAATCATATTTTCCAGATCGGCAAAAATAAATGAATCAATAAATAAAAAAGTCTGAATATTATTCAAAGATAAGAGAAGATAAGCACATTAATACGGAGGTCGAGGACAAAGAACTCCCTAAGTAAACCTAATACAATCTCGCTAGCAAAATTCATTTGAAATCAGATTAATATACTCCACATTATGTTTAAGAGACATGTCTGCACTACGAGGGCGAAGTGAATCGTGAATAATGTGCCGTGACTTACGTGAGACCAACTCTCATAAACATAAAGCTGCACACTTGTGAGTGTAATTTCTGTGTAGGTGTTATGACATTCATTCGTCTCTGGATTTCTGGAAATGTAGAAAAACGCTCTTTTTCCGCTTTGAGAGAAAATACCTAAGCAAGTTCTCTGGTGGATCTCATAATCCTGCTCATGTTTGGCTGTTTTCATTTCTCTGATGCAGGAAGGGGGCCAGAAAGAAACAGAGCCAAGGAAAATATTCCTTTGAAATGAAAAGGATGGGATAGTGTTTTCACACACAAACACAAAGACGAGGAGAAATGAACTACAAGCCCTGGTCCCCTCTCACCCCTCCTGTTCTCCGGGCCTGTGCTGAAGCTAATAGAGCACAGGGCTCAAATAGAGCTCAGGCCACTTTGAAATGCTAATGGAGCGGCTTCAAACAGAGTCCATTCACACTTATACAAATTCAAAAAAAGATTTTGGTCAGAGAATGTCTATTTAAAGCACAAATGGTGACATGCAAGAATCCAGACCAAAAACCACATGCCATATGGGGAAACTCCTCATCTGCATCCAACGTTCTAATTCGGAGAAACTATATTGGGTGTTTAAAATATTTTATAGCTTTTTGAGATCAAATATAAGCCTATTTAGAAAGTGTGCCATGCTTATTTTCTAGTTATACATGCACTGCGGTAATATATTTTAGAATGTTATGAATGTAACAATGGAAACATGCCCTAAAGAACAACTTTAAAACATTTCAACCACAGCCCCCGTCAATATAAACAGCATCCGTAGGTCTGTCGACTGCTCCGAGAAAAGCAGGCAAGGTTTGCACTCAGGTGACTCGATATGTTTCGGTCTTTAGCGTCTCTCACGTCATGCACCGCGATTCAAACAACACCGCGCTCATGCACTGACTCTTATTACTGGCTCTTACACACTAGGGCGATGTTTACCCGAAAACAATTGTGATTTGCCCGGTGTTTTGGTAACATTTCAAATTGCAGTGTCCGACCACATATATTATATGCTATCATATTTAATTACTACAGTAATAGCGGTAATTATGTGTAATTATCAGTACCGTAAATAATTATAATACATTAATTACAATAGTATTATTCATGTAATTACAATGTAACAAGCACACTAATGCAAAGTTTGCCCGTTTCTCTATGTTCAGAGTGTGTCGGGGCAAAGAAGTGCCACCGACCGGATTCTGCTCATCTCACAGTTGGCACCAGGGGCCTGGGTGCGGATTAATTATGAATGTGGGGTTAAAGGATCTAATTTAACAGCGGCTGCTCACAAGTGTCCGATGGTACATTTAGAGAAAGTCAGGTTCAGACGATTTAAACTGCACTGGGTTCTTACAGTCCCCTAGTTAGCACTCTATCACTGCTGTCGGTGCACCCTGAACCATTCTTTTCACATTAATCATCCCGAGGAGTTAAAAACGAGCAAAAGGAGCCTGAAATCGCTTTTAATTATAGACACAAGACCTCCGTTTAACAGCCCAAGTCAAGCTTTAGTGAGTTCAACAGTTGATGTAGGTCACCACACGCTTGTTGTAGGAAGCAAAAGGCAATGACAATAAATTAAAGTGCGCAGACTTCAACGACACCTTTAAAGAATTTCCAGTGGAATGAAATATCTCTGTGGGATTTATTTGAAAACCCCTAGATTCCCCCCCATTCACTCACTAATAGTTTCCATTCAAAGAGAGAGAGAGTGAGAGAAAGAAAGAGTAAAAGACAAAGAGAGAAATGGCAGACGACCAAATCAATCCACATCTGGTTGTGTTTTGATTAACCATTTCTCAATTAGCCAAGGTCCCCCTTTCCATCATTTTAATTACTCTAAACAGAGTAGTTTTGTTCTTTTCGAGTCATCTGACTGCAACTCAACTCGTTCAATACTTTTTTTATATATTTTTATTTTTATTTTTATAAAATGTAATATTTAAAATACACACTTTGGTATATCATTATGATATTACACTAGAATTACCTTACAAGATGCATGGCCAGGATAATTCAATTCCTCGTTAATATTGCACAAAAAGTTTGAGTGACCAACACAAACTTGATAATCGCCCACCATAGAGCAACAGGATTTATAAGCGCATTATGATCATTGACAAAACGGTTCTTACCTTTTTGTGAGTGAACGGACAGTTGAAGAAAAATCTGACGGAAAGTTAATGAATCAGTTGATGCAATTACAAGCAGGTCTTAGAATAGGAGCAGCGCGTCTCAGCGCAAAACGCACACATGCTCCGCTCATCCGAGCCTTTCTTTCGGTGCGAGCGCTCACATTCCCGCGGACCCGCGCTCAGTCCTGCGCTCCGCCGTGCCGGGATGAAGAGAGATGCGAGTACTGAGAGAGTCCGTCCGTCCTGCTGGATGAGAGCGAGGGGACGCGGACCTGTTCACAGAGCAACTAATTAAAAAGAGCGCAAAAGGAACACAAGAAAAAGAAACAAACAAAAGCAGTCCTCTTAAATATATTTCAGTCCTTTGAGCGTCTTCTTCGGGTTTGTTGAGTCCCGTTCCAAGCCGGAGAGAGAGCGGCCCGCGGCTGAGGGATTTCTCTCTGTGCGAGCTGAGCCGAGATGAGAGAGAGAGGCTGCGCTTAAAATCCGGAACTGGATTCCTGGATCTCACGGATACGGAGTCAGTGAGAAAATGATCGCATAAACCATATTATCGAGAGTACAACTTAAGCAAAGGCTGTTGCGGAAGACGATTACGCAGAGCTGAGGAGGAATGCAAAGCAGATTATTTGTTTTGTATATACAACTTTTGGCCATTATCCATTGGATTTGCACTGCTGCGTGCCCCTCATAGAGAAAGATTCCCTCATGCTGTGGGCAGGCTGGCCTGTTCAGCCAATGACTGCACATGTTTTCTCACTGTAATTCTAGCTTGCATCAAAAAGAAAAAGTGCAGATTTTCGTCTTTTTTCTCCTCAACTTGGCCTCAATCAGAAAGACCGACTGCAGCCGTGCTGCAACTGAGTAATCCACAGAACAAAGGCGCACGCATGCCATTTCCACCAATGCACTTACCATTATTTCATTTGTTGACCATCCTCGCAGTCAGTGACCCTTCAATGCAATGCACATCCTAGAACTGTTAAAGAACGAGTTGAAAAGGCCATGTAAGGAGAAGCATGCAACTAGATCGCATCCCCCCTTACACCTGGCTTTAATAAAGCTTCAGAGCAATATTTCAGTCAAATACAGCAAGTCTAAGGGCGCATTTCTCTGTTTCACTCTACAGCAGGTGAAGCTCACAGCGTAAGAGCGCACACTTATATTTTCATATGCATAACTTTACATAGTAATAGATCCATTTTGGGGGACAAAAGAGAAAACAGATGTGGTAAAGGTCATTCTGATATATATTTTTTTCTTTTTCTGATGTTTATGCATTAGTTTTGCTGAAGTAAAACCACATGTGTGCTGCATTCTTGCAGTCAAAGGAAGGCGATGGGGTTTAGCAAAATCACGTATACACACTCTCTCACATACACTTAAAAAAAACACATCAGTTCTGTTACAAACCACTGAGTTTATATATTTAAATATGCTAGGGTTGTCTCATCAAAAATAAGCCCAGTAAATGATTTTGCTATTGTGCATTTCTCAAAGTAGGCTATTCAGAACAAAACTCGTAAAATAAAGACAGTAAACTTGGAGTTTTTAAAGTCTCAATAGACTTTGCGAAGAAGCCCAATTCAATGGAAGTTACATGCAAATATCTGTACTAAATATGAATGAATCGTAAAATCGTATAGAGAAAAGATTATGCTAATAATAATAATAATGATAGTCATTCCCGAGAACGACATAAAACGTCTTGTTTCATTTTGCTCATGTGGATTTTAAAGAAACAGACCTTGAACATGTGCAGCTGAGAACCTGTGACAGATATTTGTCATTTTTACCTGAATAATGAATTCAGCTGAACTATGGTGGATTGTAATAGGATTGACTTCATGAAAATAGCACTGGTTGATCTTTTCAGGAAGCAGTTGCATTCATTTTAGTTGCTCTTTATATGTAGCACATCCGATTGTAGCTTAAATAAGGATTAGTGCAGGTATTAGCTGTGTAACCCTCTTCTAATCATGATGATCAGAAAATGTTCGGCTTTCCTCTTTTCTGTCTTTGCTATATGTCACATAAGACCCCTCACCCCCGAAAAAAAAAAAAAATCCTCTGAAATATCAACCAGCAACCCTCCTAGTCTTCTGTTTGTAATGTTTTATTTACACTGGCCTGTGTGTGTGTGTGTGTGTGTGTGTGTGTGTGTGTGTGTGTGTGTGTGTGTGTGTGTGTGTGTGTGTGTGTGTGTGTGTGTGTGTGTGTGTGTGCGTGTGCGTATGTGCGTGTGTGCGCGTGTGTTTGTGTGTGTTTGTGTGTGTTTTCATTTCTTTAAAGACATTTCCATGTTTTTTATAATCTGTGGTTTCTACATTTTGTTTATGGGAGACCAATTTTTCATCATCAGACTGATTTTATTGCAGTAAACATGCGGGTTGCAAGCGTAAACGTGTATGTACTGTGCTTCATTTAGGATTCTCAATACCAGCATGAAGCAACTGTTCACAGGACTTCACACATGTCCAGATCACTTTCTTGGTCATTTATGCATTATCTCCCAGGATAGCCTACAGTGTTTGTGTGTGTGTGTGTGCGTGTGTGTGTGTGTGTGTGGGGGGGGGGGGGGGGGGGGGCATGTTTTTGTGACATATGAGGACACAAATGTGTATAATGACATGGGTATGACATAGGTAATTACAAGGAGAGGGTGAAATATGAGGACATTGGCCATGTCCCCACTTTTCAAAATGCTTATAAATCATACAGGATGAGTTTTTTTTTTTTTTTTTTGAGAAAGTAAAAATGCAGAATGTTTCCTGTGATGGGTAGGTTTAGGGGCAGGGGCAGTGTAAGGGGATAGACAATACAGTTTGTACAGTATAAAAATCATTACGAATGTCCCCATATATCACAAAAACAAACGTGTGTGTGTGTGTGTGTGTGTGTGTGTGTGTGTGTGTGTGTGTGTGTGTGTGTGTGTGTGATGCATAAGCCCTTTGGAATTACACTACAATTAGATCTATAGTTGTTGTTGTTTTTTCTGACCTTAAATACTCTGCATCAGTATGCTTTGACTGTCTCTTCCCATTGCCGTTGTTTTGGAGCGTTATGGTTTTTGAAAGGTTGGCAGGTATGCAACAATTACTTTGGACAAGAAAATCACAACATTGTCTCGGACTATGCCCAATTTTCCCAAAATACCAAAGTCAGAGATTTCAAAATAAGCTCAAACATTTCTCATCAAATTCTTCAAATTCCAAATGGCGTGCTCTATGCTATCCTCTGCTTCCTTTTCTCCCAAGGAATTTTAGGAGCACATCTAAGCTGGTTCTTAAATTCCAACTCCCTTTCACCGCGTTTTAAGTCAAGTAAATTTGATCCAGTACCACAAAACCAACTGCTTTTGACAGAAACAAAATGAAAAATCTGTAATAAACACCAAAACACTTTTAAATAAATTCAAAATACTATTTGAGTAAAACCACCCCTCCTCAAATGTCTCTTCGCCGTTCCAAATTTCAGTGTTTACTCAGGAGAGAACAGGGAGGAACAGTCCCAAGCCTCAAAGGAAGTTCACATTCTACTTCCTTTATGACCACATAGGTTTCTGGATTACACAAATGTCAAATAACTGACCTGTAAAGCTAATGGCTTATGCAAACAAATGCCACTCTCCCACACGTAACACTAACACAGCCTTCAACAGTTTCAACGTGTATGTCACTGTATTACGCCGTGATTTCGTATTCTCTCTCAAACTCGTTCTGTCTCTCTTTCCGAAACACGATATCTGCTAAAACAAATATCTGTGAAACAAATCTAACCAGTGCTGAATGGTTTAGCAACTGTTATTAAGGTCACTGTAATTTAAAGTCAGTGTTACGTCTGAACTTGGAGGCTCGACGCAAAGACATCCACAGCCAAGTGGAAACAGATGTGGCAGAAAAGCAGATACAGCGCTAGCCGACAGCTCAGCCCTTCTCTGAGGTCCCCCAGTTAAGATTAATATAGCTCAGACATTAGCATATACAACTGCCGTACGATGACCTGCAAGACTCCAATTCATGCTATTTACACAAGAGGCCAAAAACCACATTCTGCAATAACGTTGTCCCGTACCCATTAGGAAGCTCGGGGTGACTCGATGTCTTATCCAAACTGCACAATTACCTGATGTTTGCACAATCGAGATATCATCTTTAAAAGTCCAGAACATCGCAGAGGCAAACACCAGAAACCATAAATAGGCTTCATTTAAAAACAATAATAATTTTAGCTATTTGCTGTTGTTAGATTATTTGATTGGAAAATGCTCACAATGAGCTGAATGCCATTAAATTCATTCATTTCTGCACTGTAAAAAAATATTAAAAATAAGTTGGTTGCCTTAAAATACAATACAATACAATGAACGTTTTTGAGAATCGACAACCTTTATTCAAATATTATTCATATTGGGTAATTGTGTGTGTTTTATTTGTGATAATTGTGCTTTTTTCATGATTTCTTAATTTTTTTTATGTGGTTTAGCTACAATAATATTTTGAGTTTTTATTCATTAAACCAACTTCATTCATTGTATCAACTCCAATTTTTAATTTCAATAAACTCAAAATTATAAGGCTACCAGGTAACTTACTTTTTTTAAGTTAAACCAACAAAACAATTTTACAGTGTCAATTGTATATTTATTGTTATTTTAGGTAAATAGCAAAATATTAAATGCATATTCAAAACATACACGTACATAAATTAATACTAAACAATAATTACACCCGCAAACAATTTTACAGGTATAGAAAATGAATGACTGACCTTCAGTTTTTGTTTTATAGCAAGAAGAAGAAAAAGAAGAACAAGAAACAAAGACCGCGGACTTCACAATTTAAGTAGGAACATACCTCAGACTCACGCACAAAAATAGAGAGAATCATTTATCTGTGTCACTTGTGTTTGGACATGTGAAGATGCTGCTGGTGGGTTTCTTTAGTTTTAATTAACATGAGTACAGTAAGAGAAAGGTAGACGTTCAAAAGCAATGTGTCACTACAGGTCCCCTCTGAGGTCAATAATCTTCTGAAATAATTGCCTGAATATTTAATTGAGAGAAGATGAAAAATCTCTCACAGTCATACATAATTGTAAATGCACAATCCCCGGTCCAGCTGTGTACCCTTATTAATTATATTCATTTAAAGAGAACTTTTTCGGTTCATATAAAAGATGATAATTATAAAACTTTTTGAATACATACAGCTTATTTCCATAAAACATTATTGTCCTAAATGTATTCATTGAGTGCTCAGTTATGCATAAATTGGTGGAAATTAATGTTTAAACTCAGCTTAACTCCATAACAACTATGCAACCTCATGAGGCTTGTGGCACAATAAAAAAAAATCTAATGAACTTAGTTTAAATGGGACTAAATGGCAATGCAGTGTTGTGTCCCCTAATTTCTGGATGTTCTTTTTATTGTATATGAAATTATATTTCAATTATTTATAGAAACATCAGTGGTATCTCTGGCTGTCTTGTTGTCCTGCACGAGATAAGACAAACAAATATGTAAACTAAAAATGCAAAACAAAATAAATTTTGAGCTATAAAATGTTGCAGAGTTTGGAGCATTTTCAGTTTAAAGCAAATGCTTTTTCAGAAGCAATCATTATTTGAATATACTAGATACTTTGTATGTTCCATTATTTGTAACACTTTTTGGTTACACTTTATTTCAAGGTGTCATTTTACAGTGTACTTATATATTTTAGTACTAAGGAATAATAATGGATGTACTTATTATAGGGTTATGGTTTGGTTGAGGGTTTTTTTTATGCATAATTTACTATTACTAAGTATAGGTAACATATGTAACATATGTAAAGTGTTACCCACTTTTTACATGTCGTTGTTACACGTTACATGTTTTTACTAAAGTAACAACTATAAAATATGTTTGATTAAATGCAACTAACCCACAACCAAACCCAATCCGAACCCTAAACCTATAGTAAATACATGTTGTTAATAAATACTCAGTACTTAAATGTATATATTACACTGTAACAAAGATACCTTAAAATAAAGTGCAACTTTGTATTTATTTATTGCATTTAAAATCTATTTGGCTAAAATATTAGATTGGCTACTGATTGGTCATGACGCTTTATTTCCAAATGCTTTGAAGTCAAAGGACAAAATAAATGTGAATTTTCAAACCCATGGTGGTTCATAGCAAATTCCTGATTATTCTTTTTTTCCAGTCTGGATTTGGTTAACCCAGGGGTTCAGTTAAGCCCTGTCTGCTATAAATCAAGTCTCAGTTGCTTTATTTGTGTTTCGATTCATTTTTACCAGCGAAATATTAATTCATTTAGAGGTTTCAATACCTTTACCTTTTATTTTCTGAAGGACACACCAGTTCTTACAAGGCTGTAAAAGATAAAGTTATAACTTCAAATATAAAAAGATGGGAAAATGGAGAACGATTGATAGAAATGTGCAGTATAGATGGATAAAAAGAAAGACAGGCAGCTCTGTTCCACCTTCTCAGTCTAAAGATGGATTAAAAAGAATGACCAATCACAATTCAATATGCAAATATAAGTAAGAAAGAACACCAATCAGAATTCAGCTATTTAAAAAAAACTGCTCAGTGTGAAATTCAGCACATCTAAGACTGAAATTATTTATACAACACAGTTTAAACGGAGACTGTTTAATTCATTTAAGTAGAGAAAGAAAACAAACTAAAGTTTTGGGGTGGGGTGAACAAAATGCACAAAACTCACAGCCATGGGAGTTGTGAATGGTTGACGGGGCATTGTTATGCAGTTGCTAAGGTATTCTGAGTGGTTTTAGAATTTTGCTATGCGGTTGCTGGGGTTTTCTGGGTGGTTGCTTCCTGGTCCAACTCAAAAGAACTCACCCCCCTTGGCTCTATGGTCACGTACACACTGCTAAATTTTTTAAATTGACAGCTACAGTACATTTGAATGCGGGAGTGAATCATCGACTGTAAATGAACATTCCATGTGTGCAGAATATAGCGGTTACTTTGATGATTGACTTAATGATAACCATTAAAGCGTTTTAACTTTTCATGATAGTAAACTACAAACTACAATGTCAACAATTTGACCCTTTATATGATTTAGTAACTCTTAATAAGTATTAAGAGTAATAAGTATGACGCTTACAAATCATTTGCAAACTATTAGTTTATAGTTAATCCATAGTTTATATATTGTAGTATAATAATGCAATATATAATACTGTTTACAAACAGTGATTCATTTTCACTAATTAACAAAAATATGTGTGTTTAATTGGCTCATAAAAAATAGTTATATTATTTTTGTATGCTTTTGTTAACAACTTAGTTAGTTATTTTACAACAGTAGTAAAGGACTTGTTAAAATGGTTCTTAGGAGTAAATAGTTCTCGCTTTAGATTTTGTCACAGGAAATCAAAAAATGTCATTAAGTGCTTATTGGACAATAATTGTATTAATAATAAGTGTTGAAATAATTCTGAAATGTGGAGACATTCCATAGGCGTAATGGTTTTTATACCGTACAAACCGTATTTCCCATTCCCATACACTGCCCCTGCCCCTAAACCTACCCATCACAGGAAACATTTTTACTTTCCTAAAAAAACTCAGTCTGTATGATTTATAAGCATTTTGAAAAATGGGGACATGGGTAACGTACTCATATTTCACATTCTTCTTGTTATAACTGTGTCATACTCATGTCATTATACACATTGGTGTCCTGATATTTAAATATAAACAAGCACACACACACACACACACACACACACACACACACACACACACACACACACACACACACACACACACACACACACACACACACACACACACACACACACACACACACATTCTTAAATGTGACCCTGGAGCACAAAACCAGTTATAAGTCACACGGGTATATGTGTGGGAATAGCCAACAATACATTGTATGGGTCAAAATTATAGATTTTTTTTTTTTTTTTTTAAATGCCAAAAATCATTAGGATATTAAGTAAAGATCATGTTCCATGAAGGTATTTTGTAAATGTCGTACCTTAAATATATCAAAAGAATATTATAAGTTAGGACTTAATTTGGACAACTTTAAACATGATTTTCTCAATACTTTATTTGCGCCCTCAGATTCCAAATTTCCAAATAGTTGTAAAATATCTAAATATCCAAATATTGTCCTATCCTAAAATATACAGTGACATCATATTGACAGCATTGTGTTATTTGTTTGTTTGTTTGAAGATAAAGTTAGGGGCTCTTAATACTAAAGGCAATTAATGTCAAATCAAGGTTGGGTTAATGCATATAATTAATGCCATTTTCCAATTTTTTGACATTATCAAAAGTGAGAACTGTTTACAGTTAATAAATTGTTAACAAAGCACACAAAATAATTATCTAACTCCTTATATATGAGCTAATTAAACAGTAATAATTGTGTAATTACAATGAATGAAGAACTCACTATTTGTACATAGCCAATTAATATATTAACAATGTAGAGACACCAACATAATACACTTTGAATTAACTAATAGTTTACAAATGATTTGTAAGCATGTTATTACTGTATAATTACAATGTGTTACCATTTTTTTTAACAAAAGTAAAATTAAGAATTCAAGACATATTTTAAGGCCAGAAATGATTAGCAGAAGTAGTATGTTGTAAGATTTTAAATAAGTTACCACAATGCAGAGAGTATGTTTATGACACAGGCGGGTAAGAAAATGTGAATAAAGACAGCTTAAAATGTGTCAGTGTGTAGACAGAGACTGGTTGTTCAGTTGGGGCAACAGCTGTTTAAAAAAAAAGAAAAGTGCTATATAATTATATTTGCTTGCTTGCTTTATGTTAATCCCTACTATTAGCGACAATAAAACATATTTGCTTAAGCAAACACAATTAAAATTTGTGGAAATAAAAAACATTTTTGCCTTGAGTAGTAAATACTGAACATGGTCATTTCAAATTGTTGTGTGCTCTTCTACGACACATCAGCAAACATATCAGCTGCCATTCTTTAGCTGTCTGGGAACAAGAAGAAAGATTTATTTAAACTGTTAAAAAAAAAAAAAAAAAAACCTTTGGAGAGAGAAAGCTCCCTGGCCTTTGAATCATTTGAAGACTTGCCACCTACCAAAAGACAGTTGTACACACAGCTAGAGGATATAACTTCAGCAAAAGAGAATGACCTCTGTATGCCTCAGAGCTCCAAATCACACAGACCTTCATTTCTCCTATGAAAGACATCCCTGCTGCTTGGACTTCACAGCTGCCGAGCAACTCCATTGGAATATATTGGATTATTGGGAGAGCCGAGTGCACTGTGGAGTCTAGCCTCGCTGGGGTTGATTTTAATGTTAATTTACCACTGCAGAGTGTCTTCAGTAATACAATGGCCTGAAAGAGGAAGAGACGTCCTTGTCAACAAAATCCCAAACAGCAGCGTGAGGTGGCGGACTCCTCTTTAGAACAGAAATAATCCTTCGATGAAATCTGAGCCCAATTCCAAGTCAAACTTTGCTAGCCCATTACACGGTATCAGAAAACAGAATGCATTCATTTTCCTTTGTTCTCAGCACAATTTTCAGTTTTAGCTGATGAAAAACCTGCTTGCACTGTGATGAACAGTATGTTCTTTCGTTCAGAAATGCGCTGCCACTTTCCATGGTCATATTCTGTATGTAGCAATTTTTGCTTCATTGGACTTCAATTTAGTATTGCGTTATTTTCTACTTCATTTACTGCGATCTGCCGGAATTGGGTTGTGATTTGTCATAGTTCCATAGAATCTAGGATTGCAAATCCAAGACCACTATTATAAACAGGCATACCTTTGTATGTCCTTTTGTGTGGATTCCTGTTGATTTGGTGAAAAAATAGACAGCACACAGCTGTGAAAACTAGTTATGATACCCCACACAGTCAGCAGTTACTTAACTCAAAGCAAATTAGTTTACAATTGGTAACAAAGTCAAGGAACGTGTGCGGCAGATGACATAGCCAATCAAATCACTCTCCGGTCTCACGGTTTGCTCTGAACGGTCTAACGGCTAACCTATTGCTGTGCTGGTAAAATTTCCTGAATTGCATAGAATTCCGAAATGCCATCACTGTTAACAAAGTGAATCTGAAGGAGTAGATTGTCTTTCCTTCCTTGCCCGTCTATCCGCAGAATAAATTAGCTCTCACAGATTTGTCTGTGTGTTTTGACGTAGCGCACCACAGCTATAGTATTTCCAAAGAATGTCATATTGCAGATATGTGAAACTGCAAAGCTGAATATGAAGCCAAGAGCCAAGAAATGTCATTCCTTTGACATTGTACATATTTCAGTGAATTTTCATTCTGTCAGTTATGGCTCCCTATACGTGCCAGGGAGCAGAAAGCCCACAAATTATTTAGCTAATTTTTAAGAAATCCTATGAAAGCCCTTTTGGTTCCCCCCCCCCCCCCCCCCCCCCAGAAATTTCATCCTCAATTAGTAATAAATCCAGCATTAAACTCATGTGTGTATCCAGTTACAATAATTGCCCTATTGACAAAAGCATGCCTGGGCCTTTCGGAGTGGATATTCTCTCTATGGTTCGCCGTCGGGCAGCTGTTGAAAGGCTTGGTTGCACCTTTGAGTGACTGCTTGTCAGCAAAGTTCTCTGGTATCAGACAGAAGCCGAGCTCAGGTGACTGGGAGCCCGAACCATCATGAAGTCTTGAAGCGGGTCCCTAGAGCCCAGCTGCATTTCCTCACCATCACTCAACTCGGAAACATTTCATCCTCCGCTCTCTCTCACTCTCATTCCTCCCGGCAAACCACCATGACTTGGTCTGACTCACAGTTTTGCGCTCTTCGCTCGAGGTCCCGAGTCCCTGAATGTTTGGGCATGAACTAAATGATTATCGCTCTGTTTTCAGGACTCATTCTTTCCATTTATGCTGGAATCGTGTGATAGGCATACTGCAATTGTGTCCATGGTTGACAAATCTTAAAGGACCTTTCAAATTAAATGTATAATGATTTCTTATCTCTCTTGTGGAATATTGCCTTTTTTGGAATATCACAGAGCATTAAACGATGCCATATGGTCTATTGGAAGTAGTAAAAGACTGAAATACAACACTCCATCTCAGCATGCTGAACACATGATCAATATGCAGCTACAATTCACGAACCAAGAAACTGATTAGCAGCAGTGTGAATTGATTATTCCACACCCACACTGATCTTTGTATCCTGAGACCGCTCACTGCATGCAAGTTCTGTATAATTACTTACACTAATCTCTCGTAGGCATGCTGATCTCTATATATTCTTGGAGACCTCTGTGTTCATATTTCCCCATACTCTATCTGATCTTTGTTCTTTCTTGTACTGGTCTCTCTAAACAGAATTGTCTTGCAATACTCTGTACGATTTGTCCATACTGCCTCTGAAAAAGCCAACAGGAACACAAGGCCCTACTTTCACTGTCTATATCAATAGTGATAATCAAACTCTCTCAATTCTCCCTATGATGCATCCATACTGCCTCAGATCTAACCATAAATGGAAAATGGTAAATGGAATGCATTTATATAGCGCTTTTAACAGACCCATGGCCACCAAAGCACTTTACATATTGTCTCACATTCACCCATTCACTCATTCATTCACCGACGTCGGTGTCAGTCACGCAAGGCGCCATCCAGCTTGTTGGGAGCAGCTGAGGATAGATGTCTTGCTTATGGATACCTCAACACTTGGTGAGGTGGAGGAACCGGGGATTAAACCACCAACTTTCCGGTATGTAGCCAACCTACGTGAACCACTGAGGCACTGCCGCCCCATGCTCACTGAGATATCTGCATACTCAGTTTGAACTCTCTCTATACTTATATAGATCTCTTCATACTCTGAGCATATTCACTCTGATCTCTCTTTACTCTGATACGACTATAGCTTACTAGCTTACCACCCGAAAGTGTCTGAAATCGAATACTCACTTGCTGAATTTGGAAGTGCATACTAACATACCACTCTTACTATTTCTGCCATAGAAAGATATCATAAACATAGTATATGCAGTATCCTAGTATGTAGTTTCGAATCTAGCTTCTGAGATGGTAGTTCTTTTGAATAAGTTATTACACACAGGAAAAAAAAAAGGTTTAAACATTTTACCTTTAGGGGGTGATCCGCGCAAATTGAGTGTTTTAGTTGTTTGATGAGAGATTCGCTTGAGTTGAAAAATCTTAATTTTGGCGGATATTTTCACCGCGTTAACCAATCAGGAGTTTACTCTAGTAGTGACAACACTGAGGACAAAATCTAACCTGGTCTCATTGGCAAAACATACCTGTAACAGCATTTTTGCAAACCACAAAATACATACCAATACATACATTTCGCTATAGTTTCCAACAGAAATTAACCGTACAGTTTGGTAAGTTGTAAAACAAAATGCTCTTTACTCAATTTCCGCTATACATATTGAGACTACAAGCTAGCTAAAGCTGGCAAATTGAGCTTATTTGCCATATTTTAAAGCAATCCTTTTAAGAGATCTGCCCCAGCGACAAGCTGTTGTACCCCTAAAGGCACAATTTTAACATACTTTTCTCTGTCGGTTTGATAACAATTTACATTAAGGTTCCCATTGTAAAGGGTTTATAATGGTGTTTGTTAATGACTAGTAACTTATTTACAAATTCCTTTAACTCGTTGATAAGTAGTTATAACTGCATGTATAAAAAGGGTGAATTTAGTGCAATACCTGCCAAAAACGGAACCATTTTTAACTCACGTTACAAAAGCTTACAGTGCATCCAATTTTTTTTTTTTTTTATAAAAAAAATAAAATAATCACATTTAAAGTATATATGTACTTACAGCCTTTGCTCAACTTTGTTGTACTTTGTTGAAGCACCTTTGGCACCATTCACAGTCTTGAGGTTTTTTTTAAGTATGATAAAACAAGCTAGGCATACCTGTTTTGGGGCGGTTTCTCCCATTCTTCTCCATCAGGTTGGGTGGGGAGTGTCGGTGCACAGCCATGTTTAGATCTCTCCAGAGATGTTCAATCGGGTTCAAGTCTGGGCTCTGGCTGGGCCACTCAAGGACATTCACAGAGTTGTCCTGTAGCCATTCCTTTGTTATCTTGGCAGTATGCGTAGGGTCATTGTCCTGTTGGAAGATGAACCTTCACCCCAGTCTGAGGTCCAGAGCGTTCTGGAGCAGGTTTTCATCAAGGATGTCTCTGTACATTGATGCATTCATATTTTCCTCAATCCTGACTAGTCTCCCAGTTCCTGCTGCTGGGAAATATCCCCACAGCATGATGCTGCCACCACCATGCTTCACTGTAAGGATGATATTGACAGTGCCTGGTTTCCTCCAGGCATTATGCTTGCTATTCAGGTCAAAGGGTTCAATCTTTATTGCATCCAAACAGATAATTTTGTTTCTCATTGTCTGAGAGTCCTTTAAGTGCCTTTTAGGCAAACTCCAGGTGGCCTTTTACATAGAAGTGGCCACTCTACCATACAGGCCTTATTGGTGGATTGCTGCAGAGATGGCTGTTCTTCTAGAAGGTTCTCCTCTCTCCACAGAGAAATGCTGGAGCTCAAGCCATCAGGTTTTTGGTCACCTCCCTGACTAAGGCCCTTCTCCTCTGATGGCTGAGTTTGGCCGGGCAGCCAGCTCTAGAAAGAGCCCTGGTGGATCCAAACTTCTTCCATTTGCAGATGATGGAGGCCCTTGACGATGTGCTCATTAGGACCTTCAATGCTGCAGAATTTCTTCTGTACCCTTCCCCAGATCTGTGCCTCGATACAATCCTGTCAATCCTTGGACTTCATGAAAACAGATTCCTGATATATTTCATGATGTAGCAAAAATTGTGAGACTGAAGGGTGTCATGACGGCCACTTTTCTTAAATTGTTCCTTACCAGAAGTTATAACCTTGATATTTCACAAAAAGCTCATGGTACCTATCCACAGCAGTGTATAAAAAACTGATTTATATGTGTTTGATTTTTTACTCATTAATCCATGATTCACATATTTACACTTAAGGTTCACAAGTAACTAATTAAAATATTGGAATTAAAAGATTAATTCTTAATACCTCAAAAAGTCATTATGCTTGTTTTTTGTTTAGTTTTTTTTCTCTCTTTTTTTCAAAATAATGTTTGATATATTGTGTAAAAAATGGCTCACACTTTGGTGGGTATGTTAAAGTCACGCTTTTTATTCATGCCGTTATAACTGCTTAACAGCGATTTAAAATGCGTTTGTATATGAGCTATTAGTCAATAATAAACACCTTTATAAACCCTTATACTTTAATGTCAACCATAATGATTTTGCATATGTCTAAAAAGTATGTTTATTCATCTAAATGTGAGAAACATGAATATAATGCTTATGTACTAAACTAAGTGGCGTGGGGTGGTGTGTCTTTGTGGTTTATAAATATTGCTTTACGTCCCCAGGCCTTTTGTTGTTTTTGCATCCTTATTTTAAATTAAGATGTTATCAATGTTGTTATTGTCATGTGACTTGTGTCGCTTCACTGCCATTCACAATCTCGCCTGATTTAGTAAATTATCTGGTTGCTTTTATGCCTACTGTTTTATTTGGGTATACTACTCTTTTCAGATGCTGTTCTTCACCACTGTATGGTATACGAGTATGCAAATTCAGATGCAGACTCTCCATACTAATCTCTCCTTACTCTATACTCTCTCTACTATACTTTCATGCTTTTGTCTTGATCTCAAGCAGATTTGAGCTCTGTGAATTCCATACACTAATCTTTCCATAATTACCCAATTTGATTACTCCCAGTATTTAATCACTGTGATCTTTCTGTTTATGCATTAATCCTTCAGTTTTAGTATTACATAGTAAAGGCATTACGTGGAATTACATAAAAGTGAAATTCCTAATGCTTTTAAATGCTTTGCATATAAGAATATTAAAGGGTCTTTAATTAATTGGTTCAAATGAGGAGTACAATACAATAAAATACAAAAGCTATATCCAATACTAGAATAGGGGCTGCTCTGGGATTCTGATCGGTTTCGGGCTAACCATACAACAGAGCGCCAGATGGAAACAGTTTTTAATGAAATGACTCACGTTTTAATGCCACTGTGGCTCCACTTGAGTGGAGCTAGCCATCCCTAGGCTGAGCAGTCTGGATCCTTTAATATACTGCAGGTTTTATTGCAGTTGCAATCTATACAGATCTGATCAATGGATGATACATTTGTGATTTCTTTGGGCTGTTTTCACGGCCGTCAAAATTTCTTTTGTCCCAAGCTTTAGAGTTTCCTTACCAAACGGCTAAACCCAGTTATGAAAATATGCAGTAATACACAGGAGTGTGCCACACCTTCTACCAAACTGAAAATAACTCAATGGGTATAACAAGCAGCTGTCAGCGTATGATAAAGCACCTGATCTGTGACAGGCCGACCTTGTGATACACAGAAATGAGAAATGGACGTCTTCAACAATCACTGTCAGTACGCAAACAAGAAGGTTGTGTAGATTTTGACTGGAGAATATGCTTGTGGAAATACTCAAAACTATAACCTGCATTGCCAAAATCGAGTGGTGTGCCCAACTGTAAATAAAAATTGTGTCAGGTCCTATTTTTTTAATAAACAACCTGATCATTTATTGAACACCTGCTGGGCCAAGTAATCATAAAGGCCTCAAAGATAGTAAAAGACAACATACTTTAAGATTTTGTCCATAAAATTTTCCTTTTCTCTTGTTTATGGGATACTACAAGGGCAGATGTTAATTCTAAGACCAAGATCTCAAAAAAAAAAGAAGGTATGTAATAGGTGGGAAACACTGGAAAAGTGTAAATGTTTCTAAGAAATTAAAGGATTAATTCACAAAGAAAAACATTATCTAGGATTATTTACTTAGGAATGGGGCCCTATACCATTGCACTGCTAGCATCGCATTTACCTGGAACAGCCTTTCTATTGTGATGCTTGCTGCTGCACGACATTGTCACATAGTTGCGGCCAATAATTTATATATATATACTGTGAAAATTACCCCAGAGCACCACATGTCCAACCTACTCTAATACTGAGCTGTTTTAATATGAATACCATAAGCACATTGGGGTAAAAAGCCCATATTTATACTTAAAAAAAAAAAAAAAGCACATTGGGGTAAAAAGCCCATACTTTTTAAAAAAAAAGTATATATATATATATATATATATATATATATATATATATATATATATATATATATATATATATATATATATATATATATATATATATATATATATATATATATATATATATATTCTTACATTTTTCATGTACATGTTATAATGGCTTTCTTTTTTATATTGTAGACCCCTTGTTTTACACCACAAAATAGCAGCTGGTGAAATCACACATGGAACTGTCCTAGCAAGCTTTTTACCCCAATGTGCTTATGGTATTCATATTAAAACAGCTCAGTATTAGAGTAGGTTGGACATGTGGTGCTCTGGGGTAATTTTCACAGTGTTTCTAAACTTTAAAACACATTTATTTTTTATTTATTTTAACTACAAATTTAAACTAAACAAAAAAAAATACTAATAAAAAGGAAATTGTACATTAACACACACTTCAAAAAAGAAGTACAATTACACTTTCAATGAGGTGTCAGAGTTGAATGCCTGTATGGAAAGTAATGCACATGTGCCTTGGGTCCTTCACAGAATCAAGTGAGCATAATTTTTAAAACAATACTATTTTTAAACTCAGAACCAAAATATTTGGTTACCAAAGAGGTTTGATGTTACTGACATCCAACCTGAGGCATAGGTGCTATATTTGATTTGAGAGCTTTTCAGTGTATACAGCATATATTACAAAAGTCATATATAAAAAATAAAATTAAAATAAATGATGGTGCTTTTGTGTCTTTTTTTGGAACTTGGGGAAATATCTGAAATAAAAACAAATGGTGTATATGTTTCATGTATGCTATAAGAGTGAATAAAAAATCTAAAATTAAATTGTTTTGAGGCAACTATTTATTCAAGCAGAAATAAATAAATAAAATAAAGGTCAGCACGTGGCTGAATTTTAAAAAGAAAGAGAAATCAAATGAATGTCATGCTTAAGTGTACCCAACAGTGTCATGTCAAATTCACTTATGCTGACTCTCCAACAGACCTGCTTGTGAATAACTGAAATGTCCTCCAAACAAGATTTGTGAAATCAACTCTACAGGCCAGACAGAGAACATAATTAACATTTCTATCTTCTTTCCCTACGGCTCTTTTGCCCCATTAATCTGAAGAGAAAGTTTGGTCATTGTCAGTGTTGTTGTTCCTGATTGCTCTCAATTCGTCATAGTCATAAAGATGTGTTAACAACTAGAATAACACTCTCATCAGTATACTGAGTCAGTATACTCAACCCGAGCAGCATGTTGAATCAGTTCATAGTCCACAGAAAAGCCTATCAGAGGGAGGGATTTACTGCTGTCACTTAGGGCAGCAAACCAATCAGATTACAGCTCGATCTAGGGACATCCGAGACGAGTCTGGTCTTTGTGGACTCATAATGGCTGCCTCTTGGTATAATGTTAGATGTTCTTCCAGCTGGTTCACAAATTGTCTTATCTCGGCACAATGGGTAGATGTCAACAAGGTGGCATCATTTAAAGGATAGTAGGAACATGACGAAATGCTGCTCCTCTTAAAAATAAAGAAAGGAATTGATTAGAACATCCATCCTGTTCTATAAATACCCAGTATATGAGTTGGCCCGTGAGGCAAGGCAGAGGAAGAAGGGTAAAAGTGGCTTGCATCAGATACTCTCAGGCAACCCATGTGAAATATTTAAATGAAAGGAGTTTTTTCTAGTGCATAAGCTAATAGAAAAGCCTCTCTGTTGGCACCAGACTGTCTGACACAAACTCAAATTGATTCCTAATTGAGTTTGTATGGATTTTGATCCGGCTTTTGTTGGTTACATTAAGACCTGACCAGTCTCATTTTACTGGGGTCTATGTGGGCTGCAGGCAGCTCTGCACAGTGCACATTGGCTTACACTGCGAGTACTAAAACTGTTGGGGGGTGGGGGGGTGTAGGGTGCACGTAATGGAAGAATCTTTCCTCTATTTTACTGGCCTGTTTCCTTTCTCTCACTGTGCTCTAGGCTCCTGATAAATCAAAGGAGATTTTACTAAAGGTGACAAAAGATGTTGTATTTTTTCTTCAGGCTGGTTGCCTTTTCTTGGAAAGGAGTACATATTTCACACCAGAAGGTTTTTTACTTGGGCTTCTAGTTTTATACAACATTAAATGTGTGGAAAACAAAAATATCATGTATATCGAGCTTGTGCCTTTGGCTTTTTGTGCAAGATAAAATGTTAAATATCTGGAGTCATTTCAAAAGAAATTGGGCTATTTTGAAAACATTGATCTAATTTGAAAGGGACGCCCACTGTGATAGGAAGACTAAATACTTTCCCATCTGAAAAAGAGGTTAAAGCCACTCAGGTAGAATATAAAGTCCACACAATGAAGATGAACCAGCCGGCGAATTAGCAAAGTCTCTCTGGTTTATTCAAATGTCCAATTATTTGGATCAAAGAGAGTGGGGCAGCGGGCAGTGGAGGTAATTTAACTGTCTATTCAGCAGGTCAGCCGTTGGGGTGAGAGTAAATTAACACACTCTGTGGAGACTTGTGATTTTTCTTTCGTTTAATGGATGACAATTTTTGTTTTTTATTTTATTTGATAAAGCACCAAACGCATGGTGGGCTTCTATGATTAAGAGAAATTATGACAAATTCCTCTACTATTAATTTATTGTGGTTTAATTAGTTTCTCTCACTCACCCACTCACTCTCTTTCTCTCTCTCTCTCTCTCTCTCTCTCTCTCTCTCTCTCTCTCTCTCTCTCTCTCTCTCTCTCTCTCTCTCTCTCTGTCACAGCTAAAAAACGAGTTTGGAAATAAATGTGAGATATACAGAAAGAAAAACTGTTATCTTTAAAAGGAACGGACAGTGACAAATGTAGTATTTTACTAATATCTTTATGGCATCACTACTGATCATAAGTCGTTGGTAAGACGCATGGTTTGCCTGCGTGAGCTCAAGGTGGTCTCTTAACATCTGGGATGATGTCAGCAATGACTAATAATGCCTCTACCAAAGTCCCACATCTAAGGTTTCGGTCACTTCAGTTAAAATGAAACAAGCATACACTGACAGAAAAAGTAAAGGCCAACTTGCCCCAGAAGCTTTCTCTTTTCATAAAGATCCCTGATCAGTCAGGATACACCAGCTGACTAAAATTCAGTTTTGCTTCACCTCTCAGGTTTCATTGAGAGCATTAACAGAGCAGTTAAAGTGGATTTGGATTTAGGCCAGTTTCTCCAGTTCAGCCGCCACAGTGGCATCAACTCCCTGCTCTCTGCCTATGGCACCTCTGAGAACAACAAGGTGCTAATTACCTCACAGTGATCAGAAGTTCTCACGAAAGGGCCGTCGGCTGACCTCCACACCAGCTGTGATGAACGGCTTTGTAAACACCACCATAGTGCAGAAGACGAGCAGGTGCCAAGGTGTGAAACGAGTGAATATGAACAACAAACTGTGTCAATGTTTGTGTGTATGTAAAGAAAGAAAGAAAGAAAGAAAGAAAGTATAACAAGAAAAAAAAACGGTCAGAATGAAGTTCTTTACAAAACCACAAACACATTCTTGACAGTGTATGGACTGAATTATTTTGTAAGGCTTTTGTCGGTTTTCCGGTGTACCATTTGGTTTGACAAATACTCCAGTAACCTTTCATTAGCCAAATGTTAACTTGCAAGACAGTTTTAAAAGGGTTTCCTGCCTCTGGTTTTGGCCTAGTTCACTCTGGCATGAATCGACAGCTGAATAATGAAGCTGAAAAAGCAAAAACGTGTGAAAGATGTGTGAGCGATCACACATAAACACACTTAAAAACTCCAAGACCTCCCCTGCTAAGAGCTTATAGGGTTTAATTTGAAACACAAAGAAGGATTTTTTTTTTTACTATTCACTAATAAATAGCAAGATATTTTTGTTCATCCATTTTACCTTGCTTTAATAAATTTTAACTGAATCATTTAAACTTGTTTTAAAAGCTATTAATAAACAGATATTGAGCACAGAGTAAGTGAAAAAATACAGCCAGATGATTTCACACATGCACTCAAATAATAAGTCAAATCACGCTATTCTAAATATAAAGCCAAATGATCAAGTGACAAAACCCACTATAGTGCTAACACAAATAGAAATTCCCTAGTAGCTCAACGTGAGCGATATCAATGCCTGCGTGCTGTTTCCCAAGTGAGAGATGCGTCTGAATCAGAAATGAATTGAGCACAAAGAGAGTGGAAGAAAGGGAAAACAAAACCTTCTCCCTTTTTTTCATATGTGTAAAATAGCACATTCAAACCGTTTTCATTCAGAGAAGTAACAATAACTTCAGACTGCAGTCTGATAATGAAATTGCTGTCAGTATTGAACAACAACACAACACAAAACAATTTTATTTATTTTTTTGCTTGTGAATGGTTTTATTTCCAATTATGTAAACTACAATGATGGAATGAGGATCACATATCACACATGATACACACCACTCATTTATTATGTAACATTTACTTTATACTATCACAAAACCAATGGATTTGATTAGAATGATATGGAAATTCATTTTTAAACAAAATATATGCATGTGTTACACATAGCATCTTGCACAGTTTAGTGTTCCTGTTAATATTGCAGTTGTAGTATAATGGCTGCATCATGTTAACAACAGGTATATCAATGCTATATATATATATATATATATATATATATATATATATATATATATATATATATATATATATATATATATATATATATATATATATATATATATATATATTGCATTGATGTACCTGCTGTTAATTTACTACATTATACTACAACTGTATTAACAGGAACATATTATATATAGTTTATTATTATTATTATTATTATGTTCTTTAGAGGCATGAAGACAATTTGGCAGTGCTGTTCAAGAATGAAAACATTTAATCAAGGATCTTGATTTAATTTCAATAAATCAATTCTGAGTGAGGGACATATTTGTTCTTTATTAAAGAATATTAAAACATATTCCCACTGAATTCAATATGACCATTCTATATGACAATCACTGTAAGTGAGTTTTAACTGAATAAAGATCTCTTAGTCAATATAGCCATCTTCACCATAGCAAGGGAGGGATTGGTTGTGGATTTTAAAAGGAATCTTTTAAACTACAATCATATCTTAGATAATAAAAACCAATTGCGTTTGGCCCGTAAAGAAGTTTATCTTTGCTGGTCATAGTAGCCTGCAGGGACGGGAGAGTTAACAGCATGGAAAAGAAGCAAATGGTGGAGAACATCTCTTAATCTGTTCCTACTCGTCCTTAAATGCTGTAAAATCTTTCACCATTGATGCGTTCAAGAGTCCCAAGATTAAAAAAAAAAAAAAAAAAATAGCATCCCAACTGTGTGGATTTTAGATAAGAAACGGCAGTCAGTTTATGCTTCAGTAATTTGGTGTTTCACAATGCAAGGACGATGAATTTTGAAGATAATTTTGGTAAATGGTTCTGTTGCTTTTTCCCATCAATATTACATTAATACCACAATAATAATATTGTAGATGTTTAGGTCTGGTTCTTTTCTCAGAGGAACCAGTACCTACACGCGTTAAAGTAATATTTCAACCAACAATAAAACTTCTGTCATCATTTACCCTCATTCCAAACCCTTATCCGATTCTTTCTTCCGTGGAGAACACACGCACCGCGCACGCACGCACACATGCTCCCACGCATGCACGCACGCGCGCACGCATGCACGCACACACACTTTGTAACTTCAAAGATTCAGAACTGAAGCTTTAAAGGTTCAAAAGGGATCCAAAAGCAGGTTACGTATACTTATATTGTGTATAAGTCACTGTTGCTTTGTTTAAGAAAGTAAGACATTTAAGTTGTTAATTCTATACATTTTAACTCAAGAACCAAATTATTTGTGAACAAATCATATATAAATATTTGTTCACACACACACACACGCACGCACGCACGCACATACACACACACCCACACAAACACACACACACACAAACACACACACACACACACACACACACACACACACACACACACACACACACACACACACACATGAATCACGAATAAGTAAAGTAGATGGTAAGAAAAAGTAGACAATGGACAGTGCTAAATCATCAGATGAGCGTTGAACTTTCTTCTGCGTTTAGTTTGATGGCACATAATAAAACACAACTGTAGCTAAGATAGACCCACTAAAATCAAAAAGTGACTTTACAAAGAAAACACAATGACCCTTAAAGAGGTCAGCTACACATAAAATGACATCCCAAGAAAACTGACGAACCAACCAGAAAGGCTTTTGAAACTAATGTCCGCCCATGACTTACACACCTCCTGTTAGAGAAAGCTGGTCAGTCTGTCTCTAAAACTGTATTTACTGGCAGAGACAGCAGGAAAAGCGTAAACGGATGGACCTCAAGACATGGGGAATTAAAGCTTTCAGCTCAATTGGACATGCTAACAGATACATCAGGGTGACCATGCAGCTGTTTCTCAAACACTTTACAGCATCCTGCAGAAACAGAACTAACGCTGAACAAAACATACGGAAATATCAGCCCACACTGAACAGATTAACTGGCAATATGGTGTTTTTGTCTTTTACGAAGAAGAATGTTCCTCCTTCCCAATAGCGAGGGACGATTAAAGTGGGGCATATCTCAAAATCAAAAAGAAAGAAAGAAAAACTTAAACAGGACTATCATAGGGAGGACTGTCCGTTTTAGAAAGTAGCTACCAAATTTATCTGTGTATTCAATGAATGCCACATGTATTGCAATAATTATAAATGTTCCTAATTCACGTATACATCAAACATAAAAGGTAAATGTATAAACTATAAGTATTTTCTTTTTTGGATTTTGCAAAGGACACCGAGCTGTTTTACTTGAGGCAAATATTTGCAGTAGACTTCTAAGTATTTTGAACTCATCTCATTTGAGTTTGAGCAACTAGACTTTACATGTCTTCAACATGCACCCTTAAGTAATTTCAACTAAATTTTCTCCGTAAACACAACTCCGATACTTTGTGTAGCTGAAACGTAATTCAACTAAATGCCAATAAAATTAGATGTAAAAATAGTGAATAAACGTATACAACATGAATTAGTTATATTTCACTATTATGAAATGAGCAGTAGAGACACACTACAATACTGCTAGTTGTGAAAAAAAAATCATTTGAATATATAATATTGAACAAGCAGCAAACATCCTCAAAACAACAACAGTCACACCTGATGTAAACAACCCTGTTATAAAATTACCCTAAAATATGAAATAAGAAAAATGTCTTGCTTTATGTTGCAGTATGGAAAAATACGTCTCCAACATTTGAAAAGGGTTCATTGCATCAGCCACATCAAGCAGTAAATATTTTAAGTAAATGTAACTTAAATAGTATGTTGGGAATTCACGTCTACGAAGCCTTGTCTAAATTACTCAGGATAAGAAGTGCGATATACTATAATTATACAAAATTTGTTTTTGCCACAAATCTAAATTAAGTGAGCTACACAAATTATCCAAGTAAAGTAACAATGTTACACTTACACTTACAGCTTCACTGATTCATTTTCATCAGCTAGTAAATATTTTCCAACGTAAGACATTTGTCTGATGAGAGCAGGAAACGTGTTCTGTTAATATCATTATCTTTTTTTAAAAAGTAATTATTTCTGTGTTTGTATTTTTATTTTAAAAAAGACTAATGAATGAATGAATACATTTTAAACTGTACGTTTTTTTTCAACCACCCCCTTTTCAAATCTATTCTAACTAGTTATTTTTATAGTGATTTCATTAATTACTTTGTTAAATTCATAATTACATTTTAGTTCATAATTAATGAGTTAGTTCATTGTTCACTTTAATACTGTGAAATTAATCTGATTTTTTTAACTGTTGTTGGGCTCACTTTTTTCATGCAAACTTTGTAATTATCAGGGAAGTTATTTATTTTTTTAATGAAATGAATCATTTTGTCTCATGAACACATATGTAGTTTTATGCTCGTTCTCTTGGTTCAGTGTCGCTTTGAGTCCGGGGCCAGTGCTGCTTTGAGAGCTCGTGTCAACTGGCTGGTCTGTTTGCAGGAATAAATTGTAAGCATATGGTGTGCTGACAGAATCACTCAATCTTCTCAGTACATGAAGTGCACATTCATCATTCTGCCGCTTTCATCACACAGGAATTTCTGCTCCATTCTTTCAGGTGAAATTTTGTTTACACACAGACTGCTTTATTTCTGCTACCCATTCAAACTCAGAGAATCAATGCAGAAGTTTTGTTCTGCATTCAACAAAGTTAAGTTATGCGCGGCTATCTGAATGTGTAATTTTTTTATAATCAATATCACTGCTAGTGCCATTTTGCCCTGCAGACCTGAACAAATGTCATTTCCACAACATCTCCTATTGTGGTGAAAATTACATTTTAAATATTTTGTGCAACAAAATGAGAGATTCTTGCAGCTAATTTAGAATTGCTAAATCATATTTAAATAATAATTTAATAGTTTTTGACTATTCATTAAAACAATAATTTAAGTGTAAAATATTATATATAACACATTTCAAGAAAAAGTGGAAATGTTTTATAAAAAAAAAAAAAATCAAAACCTGTGACAAAAAAATAAATAAAAACAATTAAAAACTTAAAGAAACAACCTTGTGAACAAATTCATTTCAAAAGTGCATTTAGAGCAAAAATGTGACTTCTAAATAATTATTGTTTTTTAATCATAGAATCATTTATCACAAAAGGCACATTTTAAAATGTTCTGTGTGCGACGCACAGAGCAACGGTTAGAATGGCACAGTGGTATCATCTGTGTGTGTGTGTGTGTGTGTGTGTGAGAGAGAGAGAGAGAGAGAGAGAGAGAGAGAGAGAGAGAGAGAGAGAGAGAGAGAGAGAGAGAGAGAGAGAGAGAGAGAGAGAGAGAGAGAGAGAGAGAGAGAAATGGAGATGAAAACACTGAGCCTAATTATCCGTTTAATGAATCAGACACATTTAGACTGGCAATAATTTACTAAATATTTCCCATCTTAAAACAATGGTCGCACTCTGAGAGAATGTTTGGGTGAGGACTTGAGTTGGAGCATGTGTGAGAGTGAGTGCGCGGGAGTGTATAGGGTCACACACACACCAATACACACATGTAAGAGCAGTGTTGTAGCACCACCTTTATGCCAGAGATGTGATCTCGGGTCTGTGCTGCTTTGTTCAAAATCTTTTCATTTAATGCTCCTTTTCCCCTAATGTTCTTAAAATGTAAATTACAAAAAAAAAAATAATAATAATATTAATAATGTAAAAAAAGTCCACACTTTATATTAGTTGGCCTTAACTACTATGTATTTACACCAAAAAAAAAAAAAAAATGTACATTGTAATTATTGTATTCATATTGTATTGCAAATCACTTTTGCTAATTAGAGATGGGACACATGTAAAGTTAGGGACACATATGGTGGCGTGGGTAAGTTTTAGGATAGGGTTAGGTGTAAGGGAAGTGTCAACAGTGTAACTATTAATGTAATTACAGCAATTAATTACAGATGTAATTACATGTAGGTAAATTTAAAAATGTAAGTACAATGTAAAATTATGTATGTAGACAATAAGTATGGATTAAATTATTAATTAAGATATCAGTACATGTTAGTTAAAGCCACCAAATATGAAGTGGGGCCGTAAACTTTGATTTTACCAAAAATGTTAACACAGAAAATGACACAATACTATCTTTAAATTTTCTTTTAAAACTGTTTAAAAGATAAACAGAGTACATTTTGTCTAAAATTATTGTTTTAAGCAATCATATTAAGTATATCATATGCTCTACATACAAAGAAAAAATAAAAACGGCCAATAAAAAAGCTATCAAGAAAACTTCTGTATGAGAGTAGTGAAACGACATGGATTGCACATCTTAGTGCAGATAATGTGCTCCATCCATTTCCTCTTCTGAGAACATAGGAATTTATGTCTGTAGTTTCACCCAAAAGCACATCTGTAGTTTTATAGCTGTTGCCTGCTTGCTCTGAGGCATTACTTGAAAACCAGGTGAATGATGTGGTAGAAAAACCTTGTTCAGAAATACTCTCATGTCTAAAGTAAAAAGCTAGGGCAAGGGTACAGAGAAGCTCACTTTTTCAGTCTTTCCCCATATGAATGACAGACGGGACTGTATATCATAAAACATCAAATCTCCCCAAACTTTGATTCAATTCCCTAACATCGGCATTGTCATATTTGAAATTTCTATTCTTAAACGTGCTGAATTTCTGAGCGGGCTGCACCTAAAACAGAAGCTACCTTAATGTGTCCATACTTTACCTCCTCCCAAAAATCAGTGAAAGACAAGCATGTAATATAAATGAAAAATAACGCTATGGTATGAAAGAGGCATTTCATTTTTTCAGCCATAAACGTACAGGAGATTCACGGTGCCCAGCTCAGGTTCTGAATAAAACATAACTCTTGATAATTGGCTGGGGCAATGTTTTCTTTTCCCTCTCTCACTCTCATTGGTAATTTTTTTCCTGAAGCTTTCACCCGTTTCTCCGGCAGATCAAAGTTAGTGTCACATGACTCTAGCGGAGAGCAGCAGAATGACGTCTCTCCCGCTGAACGTTATCCCACAATTCATGATTAAAGCATGTGGGGTGGAAGGCAGAATTCAAGACAGAAATTTTTACATTTTTATACATGACCTGGATTCAGTTGAATGGCGAGGACCGTGGCTTTTGTAGGACGATGTAAATGAATACTAACCTAGCGTTTCAGTCGCCATGTGCATGCACACACAAATTGATGAGTCACCTAAGACTGCAAAAAAAACAAAAAATAAAAAAACCTACGGCTACTCTGAAACTAGTTCCAGACAATGGCCACGTTAAACTCTTATATTTTCATATTAAAGTCATAGTTCGTTCATTATTCTAATACTGATCAAGTTGTATAAGTAACAGGTAAACTGGCTTGTAAAACTAAAGTAACATAAATCAGTTTAAACTTTGTCAAATGTTATCAAAGTCGCCAAATTTACTTACAAATTAGTTCAACTTCCAAATCTACTTCTAAATTAGTACATTTTTACCCTTCTCCACCCCATTACGTTTTATGCATGTTCATTAAAAATAGTTAAAGTATGCATTTAACTAATAATAATAATAATTAAAAACAAAATTGTTGCTTACAATTTTGGTAACATTTTATTTTAAGGTTCAGTTATTAACTATTAATTAGTTGCTTATTAGCATGCATATTACTAGGATATTAGTTACTTATAGAGCACATATTAATGCCTTATTCTGCATGACCTTATTCTACATCTCTTAATCCTACGTAAAAACTTAAATGCTACAAAAACTACCTTACCAACTATTAATTAGCAGTAAATTAGGATTTTATTAAGGCAAAAGTCATAGTTAATATTGAATATGTGTTCCTTATACTAAAGTGTTTGTAGGTGAAATTTATGTTAAACAAATGGAATCTTCTGATTTAGATTATATCATTCTGTCATTTACAATTTATTAACCTGAAAATATTATATCCCAGGAGTGAAAACTTGTGCTCTCTCCTCAGGATGATAATGGTCATGTATGATAGCATTTTCAAGGTCTGCAAATGTATAAGAGGTTAACGTATTAAAACCGGTCTCCCCTACCGAAAACAGTCATATTTTTTGAGAATGATTGTGATCTCATTTTGATGTCTTAAATAATCTATGTGTCAATCCACTCATCATATTTACATATATAGCAACTCTGCTAGGAGCATCTTCACAGTCTCTGCATGCTCTGTTCTGAAACAGACGGTCCGCGGTTCGTAAACAGGCTCTCAGAAATGTTCAGCCGTCTCGTCCCAAGGGTTCTGCAGCAGTGGAGCAGAAGAACTGAACTAGAGAAGACCTCGCTGTTTAGCAAACATTCCTGCTTTGGAGAGCAATTAATAATTTACAACCGTGGACCAACGCAACCTCATTTTATTGTACCACCAAAGACTGGCCATCAGCACGACGCAAGCTTGTACAGTCTTGTCCTTCTCTTGCTCTACACGAATGTATTAATTTGTCATTGATTAAATTAGTCCACCTCAATGGTCCACTTTCCTGTTGAATTGTGAATTAGCCGTACATGTCACGGAACAGATGGTTTGGAGGGTACGTGGATGAGCTACTCTACGTGGATGTCAGTGTTTCCATATGCTTTTGAACACTTGGGAGCGGTTTCCCCAAAGAATCTGAATTTGGGATACAAAGACTGACCGTGCAATCACAGAATCTTGTTTTTCTACACGTGTTCTTTTTCATATGCGCTCTGTGGCAGACTACCCTGCCTAAAGGGGCATTCATAATGAATTTTTGCATTTAAAAACAGCCAGATTAAGTGCAAAAATAACCAAATAGCATAGCGGGAATGCAAGAATGCTTTCTGTGTGAATGACCCTTAAAAACAACCCTTATCTACGCTTAAATCAACTTCACAAGCAACGGAAAAGTAGAAGCAGAGTTTGCATGTCTAACTCAAGTTACTCAAGAAGAAAATGAACCAATAAAGGTGACACACACACATAGTGTGAACGTACTGTGCTGAATTGTGAACAATCTGTGGGCAGTTTGAAAACTCAGACAGGACCACTGGCCTCATTTCTGGACGTCAGACAGCACCATATGGCAGCAGCTCGCGCACGTCTTAGTTGTGATCTAAGTCTGTATTTGTATGCAAGTATAAGAGTGATCAGCGTTAATTAAAAACACTGAAGAAGTGGAGTGGAGACAAGTTCACACGTTGTTCACCATAGAAACAGTCCCACTGGCATTGTTGTTTAATGTACAGCAAGTCCTTGAAACCAACCGACTACCAAGGACAGCAAACTTTATGACTCGCTGTCAGGTGCTGCTTTAAATAGCCTAAAGTTATAGCTGGTTCATTCATGGTAGTTGACTGTTGGCTCAAGTAGTCACAGAAGAAACCTGGGTGATCCTTTTCATATAGGTACATAAAATGTAGATGTTCATGTACTTTTGGACGGGCAGTGGTCTGTGTACGTTTTGATGTCAGAACTCGAGAAATAAACCCTACACTGAATAAAATAGTGCGTTGGATTTACATTATTTAATTGTGTACATCGGTCACACATTAATCAATTGCGTTTTTAAAAACATACGTTGTTCATGTAACTTCAACATCATGGAATGAACACATGAGTACAATTTTAAGTGACTCAATTCAATAGTTTCCAAGTGAATTTTATATGGCTCCCTGACATGATTCAGACATTCAATCTCTTATATTCCTTCATCCGCTTCAATTTCATATACTTAAATGTTACACAACTCATTTATAATACTGAACTAGCTAGTTCACATTTTAGCTAGCAATTAGCATGATAAATGTTAAATGCTAAGAACTAATAGCTCCTTCAGCAAAGCTGTTATGACATTGGTTGTTTTAGTCCAAAGCCTAAGCAAATGCTCCACTCTTAAATTAAATTGTTCTAATAATTCCAACATAATTAAATATTAAACTCTATTAAACACAATCAAGTCTCCCCCTTTCTCGTTTTGCTCAAAAAAAACATTAAAAAAACACTTTTACATATAAAATAACAACATATACTCGTGCTTGATTTAGTCATATGCAAAGCATGCTGGGAACTAACAACCCCCCCCCCCCAGTTCCAGTTAATGCAACTCAAATCATTCATGTAACAACACAAACAAATTCAGTTTGACTTCAATTTGACTTATATTTAAGTGAATTGAACACAATCAAATTAAGTTTGGACAAAATGTATAACAATTGTGTTGCTTTAGCTCATTTTATTTAAGCTTTTTTATGAGGTGATTTTTCATATTTACATCATATCATTTACAGCTTTCTAAAAAGTTGGCGTATCTACAATGAACAGATCTAAACAGACAGGACAAATACAATTTAATTATCTTCATAGTTCAAGATGTATCTGAAACACTGTTGAAGTCACATGTAGGACCATCATTCTATTGATTGATTGATTGATTGATTGATTGATTGTGTGTGTGTGTGTGTGTGTGTGTGTGTGTGTGTGTGTGTGTGTGTGTGTGTGTGTGTGTGTGTGTGTGTGTGTGTGTGTATTCCTAGAATATTTCCTAGAACAACACTTTATGAACACATACCTAAGACTAATAAAAATGAATGCAAAAAAAAAGAATAATAATGACTTCATGATGGGGGATTCCATAACGTGCTAATAATAATAATATTAATACTAATCATTATACGTACTTATGATTATTTTATTTAATGGACCAGTTTACAGGTTTGCAATTATCATGATAAAATGTCTGGATATTTTACTCGTACCTGAGCTGAATCTAAAGCATGCCATCAGCTGCCACCACCAAACTGCAGAAACCACATCCCTCACATGGCTCAAATCACATGAACTCTGGCTGTTCGCGGCACAGGAAGAGCTCACACACTCATCACCTGCTGTTCCTGTTGACTGTCTGTGGAAATAGGACAGGAGATGGCACTTATAGGTTGTATGTCAGCACTGGGCTGTATGTCATGAATTCTGTGGTTTGAAGTCATACATGTGCTCTAGTTACAGCACAAAAACCATCCGTGCCATCTGAAAATGCTTTTCATATATATATCAGGTTGGAGCCTTCATAATCCCTGTTTATTTCCTATAGGAGATCTGCAGGAGCAGTTCGTAAATGCAAGACCTTTAATGCCTTTTTTCTTTTCTTTTTTTCTTTTTTGCATTTATGCAAATGTCACACATGGCACATGGATTTCAACATGCTATATGAAAAGCTTTTTACAATCTGAGATGGCAAAGTGAGTGTAAATCCTTCAATATGAATATTACTGCATGCGATATAAAGCTATTTATATGTTAATTAAGTATAAAACCAATCACTCTGCTCAGCTTTGATATTTGAATGCCACAGACGGCCATGCGTCATCTAAATTTTTTACCAAACCCTTTTGTACTCAAACAAAGTAAAATATTAATCATGTCTCCTTCACAGGGGGAAGGTTTTTTTTTTTTCTCTCTTGTTGTTCTTTTCCTTAGTTTTTTTTTTTTTTTTTTTTTTGTAAAACCATTGGGTAATCAATTGGGTAATCTCCATTGCCCAAGCGGTATCAATTTTATTTTGACTTCTTTCTCCATTTGCCAAGAGCTTCGATCATGTTTAAAGCATCTGCGTTAGAACCCCATGCGCCTAACAGGTTATCTGCCTAATTACAGTGTAGGAGAGGTTGCACGGTTAAAAATTTAAGAAGCTCCATAACCTCTATTTCACCCTGTGTGTGTACAGGACCCCTGAGACTGTGTTCGCTCGCTCCTTCTCCATTAGCTCATGTCTTCATGCCCAGAGGAACTCACCGTGGTGACAGGCAGCCCTGGATTGCTCTAGCTGCAGGGCGGAAGGGGTTGAGCTGCGCTTTCCGCACTACGCGCTCCTGCAGTCTCCAGCTGAACCAATATTAACGAATACTGTAAACCACAGGGCGCAGGGATGGACTCTGTACTTCAAGTGAGTGTCTTAACCTTAACCTTGCATTTTTTTTGCTCAGTTTAACAACGAAATCCGTTTTTTAAGCCTTTATTTTGTAGTTTTGTTCGTGATCTAAATTAACACCATGAAAAACATGAATCTAAACGATCTCCGTTATATATTTCTGAAGGCCACCTAACAAGAATCCTAATAAAAATGATTTCAAAAGTCTTTTTGCAGCAAAAATAGATAGGGCAAAAGAACATGAATATGAGTTTGCAATATAGACACCTCATTAATAAGGCAGTGGACTGTTCTCATACCGGCTTTACTGCTTCATCCGAGACAAATGTGTTGCTTCTAGGGATTAGTTTCAGCGTTATAGACAAGTTACAGATATATCCCTGATTTAAACGCCATTGAGACTGTCATATTCCCAACTTTATCTCAGTGGGTTGGAAATGAAAGATGACCTCTTGTACATACTGAAATCAATCATCCTGACAGACACGGCTCTAATTCTTTATAACCCCATATCAAAACCTCAAAATTATTCCTCTTCTTTTAATGTTGATGAGAAATATTTTCATTTTCATCCAGCTAATCGGACTTTTCATCTGTAGAGAGGGAAAATTATTATGAGTGTCCCAAATCTCACCTCTCTTTCCCTGAAAAAACATACAAGAGTGCCAAGAATTTTAAAAGGTCTTGGTAATGTCTCTAAAACATCACGCTTTTGAATACTTCTTAAGGTCTTCAGATCGTTAAACATTTTCCCACCGAAGAATCATTACTAAAGCATAAACAGCATGAATTAATACACGGGAGAGAAGATAAAGATACATCCTAAGAAGGTTAAAATCACCACTGGAGCAGGTAAGAGACTGAAGTGAAGACTTTTTTTCTTTTGGACTGTAAATACTTTCTCCTATTCCAGCTTGACATGGAGAGAAAACTCTAAGCAAGTCATTTGTAGGTTAATTCACGAAAAGCGTCAACCCTTTGGCTCTGTTGAAATATCGCTCTGTTTGTTTAAAAAGCCTGACCGGCTTGACATAGCAACAGGCTCAACCAATGGCGTGAGTTTGGGGCGGGCGTGTTCAAGAATTTCTGAAAACATTATTTTTGCAATTCTGTAGTGGTGCAAATATTCCACAGTTCAGCTTTAAAGTCAAGGTAAATACACACACATACACACACAAAATGTTTTATGAAATATGTTCATTTTTCTAACCTATTTCCAAGTGAAAAGGGGCAGATTCAAAAGAGTTTAAAGAGGTATCAGGCATACGTGATATTTAGATTAATGTAAGTTGTAAATGTGGTCCATTAAAGAGCACATGTATTGTAGTTCTCAGTTTGATTACTTTTTCTCTTCTAAATTTATAAAAGGACAATCTGCTGGTCCACACAGTAGTGGCATTTGGTACGTTGCTGTGAATGTGGATTTTGGCTGAACAGTATAAAATGAATATGTTCCTCCAGGGCTTTAGAGCAGCCATGGGCACCAAAATGAGAACAAAAGTGGTTTTGGATGTGGGTGAAAGCCTGTCAGCGAGAATGCACTCAAAGAACCGATATCATTCTCCAAATACGCTTAGACAAGGGTGCAACAGGCCATCTGAGGACTCTGCCAGTCAAACCCGGGATGCAACTTCTACAGGAGAGTTTTATTTTCCTGTCACACTCTGCATTCTGAAGAACATGTTTTCAACAGTAAAAGTGTTAGTAACTAGTTATGTGGTGGCCCAAAAAAAATGTAACTGTTCACAAAACTGGAGCCATGTTAAGATTCCATTGTCGTGGCTTTCGAAACGCTTCCAAATCTCCAACAATGTGAGGAAATTTTAATGGATGAACATAAAACTCTCAAAGACGACAAATTCTTTCCCCAAGGTGAGCGATTTCTAATGGTATTCTCAATAATTCAGAATCTCAATAATATCCCAGATTAGAGCCACTCACGATCTGAATAAGAAATATAATTGAATTAATAATAAATGATTGAACAAGACAAAGAAACACTGAATTTCAATGAGAGGCTGTCACTGCAATGACATTTCGTTGCTTCAAAGGAAACTTCTGTTAAAGGGTGACATTCAGAAATGTAAAACATTTAGGGCCAGATTTACTAACAGCATGCACCAGCCCAAACCCTCTTGAAGTTTTTTAAATACAGTCAGGATTTACTAAAGACAGGAAGTGAAAATTTGGCACTGAAAAGGCATAGACAGAGTTATTTTTTCTGCAGCCGACCTTATTGCATATGTATTTGTAGGAGTTTCCATTTTAGAAGCAACATTTATGGGAGGAGAATATTTAAATGAATTATGCAAGGCGATTTACTAAGGTTTGCGCTAGTCAGTTTACTGGTATTTGTGCTATTATTTACACTGGGGGAAAAAAAGTGAGTTGGATTTACTTTATTTAATTGTGTACATTGGCCCCACATGAATCAATTGCGTTTAACAAACATAATTTGTTCATGTAACTTCAACATCATGGAATCAATACATTTTTAGTGACTCAATTAAGTAGTTTCAAAGTGAATTTTAAATGGACCCGTGTCATGATTCAGACATTCAGTATCATATATTCATTCATTCACTTCTATTTTGTATAGTTTAATGTTACACAACTGAATTATAATACTCAACTAGCTAGTTGACAGACTTTTCGCTAGCAATAACACACATTAGCAATTTAAATGCTAAGCATTATTACCTCCTTCAGCAAAGCCAGTATGACTTTATATGTTGTATTAGTCCACAGCCTAAGCCAATTATCCAGTCTTCTCCACTATGGTAACGCACAATAATTTAAATTGTTCTAATAATTCCAATATAATGGAATATTAAACTCTATTAAATCAAGTCTCCCCCTTTCTTATTTTGCTCAAAAATACATAAAAACACTTTTATATATATAAAAAAAAAACATTTACTCGCTCTTGATTTAGTCATATGCAAAGCTTGCTGAGAACAAACACGCCCCGCCCTGTTTCAGTTAATGCAACTCAAATCAATCATGTAACAACACAAACTAATTAAGTTTGACTTCAATTTGATTTATATTTAAGTGGATTGAACACAGTCAAATTAAGTTTAGAAAAATGTATATCAATCGTGTAGTTTTAGCTCATTTTAATTAGGCAATTTGAACAAGCAGTAAAACATTTTGTGTGCGTGTGTGTACAGCACCCAAAAAGCATATCTTAAACCAGACGTAATTTGTGCTGCTCTTTGTAGATTGCTTTGGTCATTATGGAAATTATCCGGCTGTGTCCGTTAGTTAATTTGCACATTGTCAGTAGATCATGTGCTGAACTTTACACTACGCATTTTTTTTTTTTTTTTCATTTTTTTTGGGAATTGCGCACTTATGCTAATTTGCCCTGCTTTGTAAATCTAGCCCAAATCTGTTTTTATAAAAGCTAAATGATTATTTAACAAAAAAAGAAAGCAACATAAAAGAGATGCTAGAAGATCAAGATGCCCCATGGCCCTCTATTTAGGTTATTGATTTTGTAACTCAACTGGTACAGCATGGCGTTTGCAATGCCAAGGTCACAGATTCGATTCTCAGGAATTTCAATGTGATCTAATTAGTATTCTAGAGGAATTATTCCATACAGTGTAGTTCACTGCAGTTTGGAGATTTGTGAATTCTTCGAGGTTTGTAGAATATTCAATCCAAAGAATTAATGAGTTAATATTTTATTTGTATTAAATGGGATTACTAAAATAAAATAAGCACAATGTCTTATTTTTAAAAAAATGTAAAAAAAAAAAACAAAAGCACTTTTAAAAGACTTCTAAAAGACTTCACCTGACTTCTAAAGTTTCCTTTTAAAATGTTGTGTGATTACAAAAGACAGGCCATCGGAATCATTGAGACAGTACACACACACACACACACACACACACACACACACACACACACACACACACACACACACACACACACACACACACACACACAACACAACACAACACAACACAACACAACACAACACAACACAACACAACACAAACACACACTGAGTCAAATAATGCTGTACATGAAATCACAAATCTTGAGGTCAATGAAGAACATAATTCTTAACTGTTGATGACGTACGGTTCGTAGCAGTATGTAGTTGTGTATTTGGCTATTAATACATTCCTGGACTTATTACATCTACCATGTTGGAATTGTCCCTTGAGCCATATGCTCCTTGATCTTTGACAATGTATTAACAACAACCTCGAAATTATTATTTTATTTTTCTGGTGTTATTGAAAAAGTACACTTTAACAATGTAAAAATGCTTAGCACGTGCCACAATCAGATTTATTCTATTTTTAAAGGGTGTATGCATATCTGGACGCAAACTCAGAATCCAGCCATGTGGGATTTCAATTCTAATCTGTCATCTTACACTTACACATAATATTGTTGGTTTAATTAAAGAAAGTAAGTAACCTGGTTGCCTTAAAATTTTGATTTTATTTAGATCAAAAAATTTAGTTGATACAATGAAGGAAATTGGTTTAAGAAATAGAAACTACAAATATTATTGTATCTGAACCACATAAACAAAAATTATGAATCAGTTTCACTGTGTCATCACAAATAAAACATACACAATTACCCAGTATGCTTACAAAATCTTTTAATAATATTTGAAAATAGGTTTATTCTAAAAAAAAAAAAATCATTGTATTAACTCAAATTTTTTATGTCAATGCTTTTATTTTGTACATTTGAGTAATGTAATGTACTGGATGAAATTGATTCAGGCTTTGACGTTTTACTGGGTGAAAGTATGAATCTGCCATGAGGAGAGGGGAGGGCAGGAAGCGGCCGATCACATGAAGCATTACGTGAGGTTGAAGATCCATCATTAATAAAGGAACTGCTGAGGAACATTAAAGCGATCTGCTTTGCTTGCGATCCTGTGACTTAAAGTGAGTTTCGTTGGCGTCTTGCTGTGCAGGCATGTCTGATTACATGAATGGAGGCAGGTAGTTTCCTTTAACATATGTGGCCTGGACTGTAACATTAACCTCCTGCAGCTCAAGCCTGCTGCTCTAGACGGGGCACGGACGGAACGGGGAGAAATGAAACTCTGTCCACATGTTTATAAATAATCAAGAACCTTTCTTTACAACTCATGTTCGTAGGACTTTAGATAAACAAAAGTGCCATTATCTTACGTGTCTCGAAGGGTCTGGTGTCTAATCAAAGACTTCAGGTATTAGTTTGGCATTTAGAAGGTGTTTCTCAAGCAGAATGGCAACTAATGGCATTCGATTATACAGTTATTTTCACATTTTAAATTGGACTGAAAAAAAAAGCCAATCAGTGACATTGCATTCACATATGATTAATGTCCTGTGAACAAAGTTAAATGGCGGTTTAAGCGGATCATGCGTAGCCTCATCTATTTTCTACATCTCATTATTTCTGCCGTGTTGCCAAAGTTTGTGTCGACTCTCTGGTCTGTGCTCCTGTCTTAATCCAGGAATTTATTTAACAAACAATGTGATGTTTAGGATTTATTACTGAGGATTTGTACTGAATTTTGTGCACATTTTGTGTTCTCCTTTTCACCTAACACAAACCCTGGCTTTCACTACTAACCTATTTCTCATCAGAGCATGTCGAGTGAATGAGGCTGGTAAATGATGGTGTAGTGCCCTCTACTGTTACATGTTCAAATTTATTTACTACATGAGTATAACAGGAATCATATCTTTAAAAAGATATGATGTTTATGGTTTTATGAGGGTTTCATTTGCTATATTCCTGCTGCTTCATACTTTCTTGATTTAACTTTTGTATTATTGCAGGCTTCTTCTCTTTCTGTAAATGTGTTTGGTTATATTCTGACTGTCTTGCTGTCTTTTGGTGTTGAGTTTTACCCTGGAGACCATGGCACGCGCTCAAAGAGCAAAGCGGTCTAGAGTTTTGGCCTTTTAACATTCACCATTCAGATAAGCGACTGTCTCTTTGACAGCTTGTTTATATGTCAGCTAAATATAGATCATGCCATGGACCTGCCAGAGGTTAAAGGTAGTAAAGAACGTCAAGAGTCGCAACTGTGCAGGATAAAATACAGACGGATCACTGTTCTCTGTATGCGTGCATTCTTCCATGGCATCTGTCTCCATATGCATATGTAGCATCAGTCTTATGCTGTATTGTAGATTCAAATGCTCATCTGCATGTCATTTTCACAGATTATCATACATTAACATACATTTCTGATTTTCTCCATTGAAAGAGTACAGAGCTGAAATTCTCCATGCTTACATCTCTGTTGTGGGCCTGGGAATCAGGGTGGCAGCTCCGGCTACAAATTGCACCATCACCATTCTCAGAAATCACTGCTAACAGTGGCATTTTGTATTTCATTTATTGTTCGGAATTTTTGTTCAGTTACACTTCTGCTCATAAGTTTAATTTGTGGTATTGCATGATTCTTTTTTAAATTAAAATCCTGGTCAAACATTTGCATATTTATTTATTTATTTATTTATTTATTTATTTATTTATTTATTTATTTATTTATTTATTTATTTATTTATTTATTTATTTATTTATTTATTTATTTATTTATTTATTTATTTATTTATTTATTTATTTATTTATTTATTTAATAAAACATAGTATACTACTATAATAATAATAATAATAATAATAATAATAATAATAATAATAATAATAATAAGGCTGAGCACTGATTATATATATATATATATATATATATATATATATATATATATATATATTATGATTATTATTATTATTATATTAATTTATTTTATAAAAAGCTAAACACAGTTTTAAAACTATACTGAAGACTGAACATTCTGGTTTAAGAATAAAACTATATTTGCATTAAAAATGCATATAATGGAATTAATGTTTAAATGCATTAAATCATTAAAAATCTGTAATATATAGATATAATCATTTTTAAAGACAGTTAAAACTAAGTTTGTATGAGCTGCCATATTGTTACACGTTTTTTGAAATGTATTTATTAAAAAAATTTACAGAGTGTGTGTGTCATTTTTATCCTACAGAAATTATTTTAATATGCTAATTTGGTCAATAAACATTTCTTTTTATCACACTAGAAAACTGTATATTTCTGACATACTGACATAACTAAAACACAGTCACTTTTGATAACAGGTTACTCTTAATTGTAATGCAGAAAGATGCATTTTGATGTCTCTAGATGTCTTTACTGACACTTTTTGATTTGAGTCTTTTCTGAATTAAAATATAATTTGTCTTCAGAAAAAGGTCTTACTTCCCCCAAGCTTTTGAACAGTAGTGTATATAATCCTGAAGAGAGGAAATACAGTCCAGTGGTAAAATAATAAAATATTATTTTAAATATGTTCTTAAAATAGTGCCAAACTGAAAGAAAATGATCTACTATGTAACTACAAGTAATTAGCATGTTATTAGCCAATATTTCTAAGTTAACTGTGTTTTGTTTTCAGAACTCTTTAAATTGTGTAATTGATTTTGGGGATCTAATTTTATGGTGTCTGTCTATCTATTATCCTCAGCCTCTGGGGTAACCAATTTATAGTTTTCTACAGATTCTTTGAAACATACTCAGGAGTTCACCTCATTCTCCCCTGAAGGGTCCTGCAGTGTTGAACCCGTCTTTGAACAGAACAGTTTGCCTGAGGCTCATTTACACTGTATGCTCTGAAATGCATTGAGACTTTATGACATGAATGGTATGAGCTGGTTTTGGCCAACCTCTGCAGTATGTTTAAAACCAATTATGGGCCTCTATGTGTGTCCTTAAAACCGTAAAAGTAGATCAGAAAAAACTACTTCAGCTATGACCTCCGCATGTTTAGGGATATATTGGTAAATACATTTTTTTTAGCTACACTTCTTGTAAGCGAAAATACTTTGACATGAGTTTTTAAACTGAAGTATAATCTATTCGATTGCAGCATTGAATTAAAACGTAGAAATTTGCATAAATCCTTGCAATATCCCTTTAACTAAAACAGTTGCTTAATGACATCATCCAGGACCTTTTTGTTGGATGGTAAATGCACAAAATATTTGATTTCTGTAGTGTATCATGATATTACCTGGCATGCCACAAATTGGTATGATGATCAAAATGTGACACCCTAGCTAACATTCAATCCCTCACTGATTTAATTGGAGCTCATTATTTCCATCCTGCTAATTTTATTGCCATTGTGCAGATTATCAAGTTAATAAAGTTTCATGCTATGCATATTTAAGAAACCAAAATTATAATCATAGAAATGCCTCTTTAAAGCAGAAACAGCAGTTTTTAAATGTTACAGAGTTAAAATCTGAAATTATTAAAAACTTGTAAGCCAATGATTTTTGTTAGTATATGTGACCCTGGACCACAAAACAAGTCGTAAGGGTTTTTTTTTTTTTTTTTTTTTTTGTATATATATATATTTATATATATTTATAAGATTTATACATCATCTGAAAGCTGAATAAATATGCTTTCTGTTGATGTATGGTTTGTTAGGAAAATATACTTGTAATTGGCTGAGATACAACTATTTGAAAATCTGGACTCTAAAGGTGCAAAATAAATACATAAATAAATAAATAAAAAAATTTAAAAAATCTAAATATTGAGAAAATTACCTGTAAAGTTGTCCAAATGAAGTCCTGAGTAATGCATATTACATTTACGGCACAGAATTTACAAAATGTCTTCATGGAACATGATCTTTACTTAATATCCTATTTGAAAATGAGAAATGAGAAAAAATGATAATTTTTGACCCATACAGTGTATTGTTGGCTTTTGCCACAAATGTACCCGTGCGACTTATGACTTGTTTTGTTGTCCAGGGTCACAAATGCCTGTTAGTATATACTGTTACATTTTAAGTATACATGTTTATTTTAAGGTGTATTTGTTACACTGTAATTATATATTTAAGTATTGAGTATTATTAAGTAACCACATGTACCTACTATATGGTAAGGATTAGGGTCTGGTTTGGTTTAGTTGCATGTAATTATGCATAATTTATAGTTATTACTTACAGTAGCTACATGCAATGTGTAACAATGACACTGTAAAATAAAGCTTTACCATATATATTGTAATATATTATATTATACAGATTGTTGTCTAAGTTCTACTTTCAGAAATTCTTAGTGATTAGACCATGTTTTAAAAGTATATTGCAGCATATACAGATTCTTTATTAGGTTTGCAGTAGTTTGGACACCTGGCTTGTTTTCCCTCTGAAACTTTCCAACTCAAGCTACTAACTGCAGCAACACCTGCACAGATATTATATAAAGTCATACACTGCAAGTTTTGAAGTTCAGAATTTCTGTTTTGTTGACGTCTCATGAAAATATGCAATGCAGACGCAAAAGAAATGGACAAAAACAAAGAGGCTTGTTCTGTATATGGACTTTGTATTTGTTTCTGTTCTTTTTTTTAAGCGTTTTACTAGTATGCCTTAATTAAAGGGGCCAGTATGAGAAGTAAGAGCAACTGTGCACATCCAGCTGATGAAATTCTCCTGACATAACTGAATTGGCTAATGATGGTCTGATTCATATGCATGGATAATGTGCTGTATCTGGGTCACCTCATTAGCCTAGTTTTGATCGCTTTAGAATGCAGGATGAATATGCATCCCACCTGTGAGTCTCTATAAACATGAACATTGCACTAAACAACTCTTTCACCTGAGCACAGAGGCTCGAGCTGAAATCACATCTGTCATAATAAGATACTTTAACCCTGAGGAATAAATCTAATGGAGACCCTTAGAAGATAAAACACACCATGAAACTGTGACAAGCTTTCAACAGGCATCTCACGTCACTAAAGTATCACATAGAGACATAGTGTGCCATAACTCACTGACCACATACCAAGAAAAAACTCTGAATATTACCTATCGGCCCGGAAGATCACATATCAAGCGTGTCCTACATGCAGCACTTTGGTTTCCTCAAGTTGCCATTCAAAGTGACAGCTGTGCTTTAATTAATCACGCTGCAGTGATTGATTTAAATAAAAACTACTAACTCATTAGCATACAAAGAGAGGAGTGTACCTTCAGCGAACGACTCTCTTCAGAGAGGTAGGACTGCTTCGCACATGCTACATTAACCCCTGTAAATGATTTGGCTGCAGTGAGGTTGCGATTAATCTTCACAGTTTCTCTGAATCATTAAAGATGGATGGGAATGATCAAAAAACACTTTCACTTTATTTACATATTTCATCATCATCAGTGGCTTGGATTCTAATCAGACGCATCCCTCAGTACCTTTGACTAAACAAATTGATTTCGGTTCAATGAAAGCAAGAAAATCTGACCTGTTGTACAAAGACGTTAACATGGTCAATGTCACATTTGCTTTTTTGACTGGTGAGAATAGTCTTAAATATCTTAAAATATGCTAAATTGTTTTAAAGAATTCATTTTAATTTCCATTTCCATTTCCAAATTTAAAATAACATTTATACCATATTACATTATAATATAATGTAACGTACAGTACAGGCCAAAAGTTTGGACATTACTATCTATAATGTTTTTTAAATACGTTTCTTCTGCTCATGAAGCCTGCATTTATTTGATCAAAACGACAGGAAAAAAATGTAATATTGTGATATATTATTACAATTTAAAAAAATTGGTTTTCAATTTGTTATACTTTAAATTATCATTTATTTCTGTGATGCAATGCTGAATTTTCAAGATCATTCCTCCAGTCTTCATTGTCACATGATCCTTCAGAAATTATTCTAATATGATGATTTGTTTTTGCAAAGTTCGAAACAGTTCTGCTGCTTAATATTTTTTTTCATAACCTGTGACACTTTTTTATAATACTTTGATGAATAAAAAGTAAAATAATAATAATAATAATAATAATAATAATAATAATAATAATAATAATAATAATAATAATAATAATAAAAGAACCAAATGTTTTAAAAATAGAAATCTTTTGTAACAACAATATACACTACTTGTCAGTAATTTGGGGTCAGTCTTTTTTTTCTTTCTTTTTTTTGAAATAAATCAATAATTTTATTCAGCAAGGATGTGTTAAATTGATAAAAAATTGATAGTAAAGGAGATTTATATTATTTGAAAATATGTTTTTATTTTGAATAAATGCAGTTCTTTTAAATCTTTTATTCATGAAATATATTAGGCAGTAGAACTGTTTCCAACACTCAAAATAAATCAGAATATTAGAATGATAATATTCTGAAGGATCATGTGATAGACTGGATGTCACATGTGAACTGAAGACTGGAGTAACGATCTTGAAAATTCAGCTTTGCGTCACATAAATAAATTATAATTATAAAAGTATAATAAATTGAAAAACAAGTATTTTAAATTGTATTATCACAATATAAAAAAAAAAAAAATCTGTATTTTTGATCAAATAAATGCAGGCTTGATGAGTAGAAGAATCTTCTTTCAAAAACAAATAGTAATGTGTCCAAACTTTTGTCCTTTATTGTATGTTATATGTGACTGTGGACCACACAACCAGTCACAAAGGAATTTTATTTTTTATTTTTTTATATTAAGAATTGTACATAATAAGAAAGCTGAATAAATAAGGTTTCTATTGATGTATGGTTAGGATAGGACAATATTAGGACAATCTGGATTCTGAGGGTGCAAAAATTCAGAATATTGAGAAAATCAGCTTTAAAGTTGTTCAAATTACTTCTTTAGTAAGGCATATTACTACTATTAATACATTTTTGAAAATTTACAAAATATTGTTACGGAACAAAATCTTTATTTAATATCCTAATGATTTGTATTAGCATCAAATAGAAATTGATTATTTTGACCAATACAATTTTTTTTTTTTTGTTTAGTTTATTGGTTTATTATAACGTGGACAGTCCTTTAAAAAAAAAAAAAAAGCTAATTTCCAGCTGTAGTCCCCGGCCCATTGTTAATAGGCATACTATGTGTTGTTGGCTATTGTCACAAATATACCCGTGTGACTTATGACTGGTTTTGTGGTCCATGGACACACACACACTCACATATATATATATATATATATATATATATATATATATATATATATATATATATATATATATATATATATATATATATATATATATATATATACACACTTTTTAAGGCACTTTTTTTGTAGTGCCTTCTATCCCCCTTATATTAAGATTAGTTCTATATGTTTTTTTTTTAAACATGAAATTCTTTAACTTTTAAATTTGGTCCCCAACATCTGGACATTCATTATATCTCCAACAAGGACAGAAACCGGACAAGAAATGATGAGTGCATGGGGGTGCACATTTGGGAATGGCACAGTATATTGAATTCAGACTTCCACATAAGCATCCCACCTCAATGTGTTTGTCACAGACAATTGGAAGACAAACTGAACATTATGGGCTCTATTTTAACAATCTGAGCGCATGGTCTGAAGCGCATGGTGCAAAAGAGCGAATGAGTCATGGGTGTGTTTTGGGCGTAATGTGCTATAAACCAATCAGAGTCTCATCTCCCATTCCTACCCTGGCGGATTCGCTAATCGCATGGCTAAAATTGTGAGAAAAAAGACTGAACGCTTCTCCAGAGAGGAATCCTTTTATTTTTAATATTCCCTTAGTGTGTAAAAAGCAAAGTGTACTGTATGTGCGCGTGCACTTGTCTATATAGGAACACATTCATTATATATTAGCGTTATTGACTTTAGACCAGGTTTTTGTTGGTCAATTTTGTTGGTCAAAGTCGTTTTCAGTTGCCTCAAGCAAGCAACATGCCAACAATGCACCTGAACACACCTCATCTTCAGACCAGCACGCCCATTTCCAAACAGATGGACGAAAGGGCATTTCCTATTAAAAATAAATAAACAGGATAAAACTAGCAACAACAACAACAACAACAAAAAAAACTTGCATGCCGCCGCATTGCGCCATTTGTATGATATGGCCCTTTGATACACTTCAGCATATAAACCTGCATTTGACATAAGAGCAGAATCCATAATGCAATACATCTTATTGATATTAAGTGACTTAGACCATGAAGATAGCGTGCAAGACTCCCAGAATGTCTAAACGATAAGTACATATATAAATCGTTTTGTGGATTTTTTACATTTAAAGTTACACTATGTAACTTTTGTCCCTCTTGTGGGTAAAAAGCCCAAACTGAATTCATTTTGCGTAAGAACTTTGTTTTGGTTTCGTTTCTCCTTTGCATGACTGTGTGAATGAATATGGTTCTTTCTCATAACTAAAAAGAGAGATTATCCCACTTGTCATTAAACATTCACTATAGGCTTAAGATATATAACCTGTTTAGGAAAGGATCTCAAGCTGACCAGCTGAAGAAGTTACTGTAGCTATATCCATATAGACACTCTACTTTGAAAATAAATCCAGCACAGTGCTACAACAACCCATAATGAAATGACCCTTCACAAGAGATAATGCTGTACAATGAACTCCGTTAAAGATGCCATATGGCAATTCAATAAAATAACTTACCCATTAAGAAAATTGCCATCTCCGTGACACTTTTACAAATTTGAAATCCCTCCATTCTAGCCATCTCTGAAAGGCCAAGCCAATGTTGACTCTCATTTTATTACGAGCTCTGTCACATTCTCTTTTTGCCAGCAAACTCTCCTCTTTAAAAAAAACAACAACAAAAAAACTGAGTGATTCCACAGAAGTTTGAGATGTAGCTTCTTCCTGTCAACCTTTCTCTTGACAACACACCACACATCAAAGATCAAAGTAGCCAGAGCAACATTTCTCTATTTATAGATATTATGAAACAAGCACGGGTGAGCGACGTTTGACTACACAATTTCCCGTGAAATAACATCCATCTCTGTCTAAAACAAATACACAGTTATGTGTTTAGTAATAATTAATTAGTAAGAATGTAGTAATAGTTATTATCAACATGTACTTAGTAATTACATGTAACACGCAACAATGACACTGTAAAATAATGCATTACATAAACACTTATTCAGATTCACTATGGTGAGCCATTTATTAGACAAAAACACATTTTGGAAAAAGGATTGATGATATGTTGAGTCATTAATTGTATTTAGTTGTATTTAGCCTTTAAAGGGTTAGTTCACCCAAAAATAACATTTAAGTCATTAATGACTCACTCTAATGTCGTTCCACACCCGTAAGACCTCCGTTCATCTTTGGAACACATATTAAGATAATTTATATTTAGTCCGGCAGCATATCCAAGTCTATGCACACTATACTATCCATGTCCAGAAAGGGAATAAAAACATCATCAAAGTAGTTCATATGTGACATTAGTTTGTTGATTACAATCTATTGAAGCATCAAAAATACATTTTGGTCCAAAAATAACAAAAAGGACAACTTTATTCAGCATTGTCTTCGCTTCTGGGTTTGTTTTCAATCCTCAAACAAATATTCGATCAGCAATGAATCAGCTTATTGATTCATGATTCCGATCGCGTGTCAAACTGCCAAACTGCATAAAACACTTGACATTGGCGATCCGAATCATTAATCAATAAACTGATTCATACCGGTTCAAATCTTTATTTGAAGATTGAAAACAAACCTGGAAGAGAAGAAAATGCTGAATAAAGTCGTAGTTTTTGTTATTTTTGGACCAAAATGTATTTTCAATGCTTCAAGAGATTCTAATTAACTAACTGAGGTCACATATTGACTTCTTTGATGATGTTTTATTCCCTTTCTGGACATGGACAGTATAATGTCCATACGCTTGCATATACGCTCTTGGTCTAAATATAACATATCTTAAACTGTGTTACGAAGATGAACAGAGGTCTTACGGGTGTGGAACGACATTAGGGTGAGTCATTAATGACATCCATTTCAATTTTGAGTGAACTAACCCTTTAAGTAACCACAAATATCTATTATGTACAAATGTGTACTAAAGAAAAAAGTTTAATGTTAAGGACTCTTAGGGTGACCGTAAACAAAAATAAGTTATCACCCTTTGCAAGAACTCATGACTCCTCTGAACTAAACTGAGCTGAAGTAAGAGCTAAACTTCCCCCCAAGACAGTTGAGTATGTGAGTCAGCAGAGTTTCATGTGTTGGAAAGATCCTCACTGTAAATCTCTTCATCCCTGAACCAATAGCAGCAGCTGGTCTGAGGGTTCATCTGATCCCATTTAAATCATCTGCCCTGATAAAATCTCATACATTATATACTGTATCCACAAACCCCTGGCAGAACATAGAATTTCATTGTATTTTCTGTTTTATTATAAAATATGAAGTAATCGCAGCTGTCTGAGAGGTATAAACAGTTCTGACTGGATTTCCCCAAATTAAAAATCACTGATATTTGTGAGAATAACCAGATCAAACAAATAAAGTATTTTTGGAGTTTAAAAAGGGCTCATGTCACACCTCTCTACATCTCTCTGCACTGGCTACCACTCCCTTTTTGCATCAAGTTCAAGGCGTTGAAGCTTGCTTACAGATCCGCCACAAGCTCAGCACCTGCATACTTCGGCTTACTCCTACGAGTCTACATCCCCACCAGAAGCCTTTGCTTGGCAAAGGAGCGACCACCACATAGAGGCATGGAAGAACTTTCCAGAAAATTTTCATTCACTGTTCCTTGCTGGTGGAACGATCTTCCCTCCTCCATCCGGAATTCAGAATTACTTACAACATTCAAAAGACAGCTGAAAGCTCATCTCTTCCATAAGCACTTAAAAAAAAAAAAAAAAAAAAAAAATCTCAATTCACCTTTTATGATTTCCGCCTCTTCATGACGGGTCGCTTTTCCTGCATTCCTCAGTTGTAAGTCGCATTGGATAAAAGCATCTGCTAAATTAATAAATGTTAAAGTAAAAAAATAAAAATATAGAAACAATTTTTTTTTTAGATGACAACAATGATATCGTAACTTTAGGCCGTAAATGGCCATCAGATATTCCGTGATCATTTATTCAGAAATAATGTATTAAGTGCATTTTTTCTCACTCTTCTCTTCCTCATTTAATAAATATAGACACCAGACAACGGTAAAATGGTCGGCGCACCGCTGGCAGCCAGGCGAGTCTTTGTTTTCACATTGATGACCGCAAAGTATTCATGAGAGAGTGCATTCAATACCTCTCAGGTTACAATTACATAAGACACAAGACATCCATTATGGCCACTGTCCTGCCTCACCACAAATTATCTCCATACAAGCAGTCTCTAATGGCCTGCTGTCAGAGAGGAGTTTCAAACCATTAAGCAATTTAAAAGGAATCCGAGCAAACAGAGATAAATCACATTCAGTCCTCTAACAGGGCCGTGTGTTCACAATCAGGAGGAATAGGTAGAGCCCAAATGCCTTCAAGACGATAAAGCAGAAAAAGCATGAACCGAAAAGTCATGAAATTAAGATATGCTTACAGCATATCAGACATGTGGATGAATGTCTATATCTACACATACAGTTTAGGCCCAAATGAGCCAAAATAAAAATAGTGTTAACATGATGAAAGTAAGAGCTAAGTTAGTTTTTGCCAGGTGTTGTTAGGAGTTATCTTACATGAGGGTGTCATATAATTGCTGATATATATATATATATATATATATATATATATATATATATATATATATATATATATATATATATATATATATATATATATATATTGAGTGTATGGATTTCTGTAAATTCAACAAAACATTTTTTTTTTTTTTTTGATTTATTTGTTTTATGGAGACATTACATAGGTGTAATGATTTTTATACAGTGAAAACTTTATATTCTACCCCCCTACAACAGCCCTACCCATAGAGCTTCCCATCACAGAAAATGTTGTGCTATTTTAGATTTTAAAAAAATGATAATTCTGTATGATTCATAAGCTTGTTTCCTCATGGGGACCAAATTGGACATGTGGGCCCAGTGGTGTAGGGAATAAGCCGCGCACACACACACACACACACACACACACACACACACACACACACACACACACAGACACACACACACACACACACACACACACACACACACACGCACACTGTTTGAAATATTTAGCTAGAAATCGATTAATAAAATGGCATGTTTTCATGTTAGAAGTGCATATGGAAATAGCAAAGATGTTCATAATATCCACTCAAATCAAAATAGAGAAATTATTGAAATTCACTTAATTGTAGTGTTTTTGTTTTTACCATTTAGTGTTGTGAAAAACAAAACAAAAAACAACAAAAAAAAAGATTTAATATTTAAAACATATACAATATGTATAAAAAATAATCAGAATATGGATTAAAAAAAGTAGTTTTTACCTTGATCTTTAAAAATATTATTTTATGAGTCTAACCAAATACAGTCTGGTTGACTTGGCCATAATAATTAATATTTTTCACTTGAAAGAGCTCAGTTCTTTTTGTGGTACCACATGACTTATCTGCTTTAAAAAAAAATACATTTCTCCTGAAATATCTATAAGTAATAACAATCTTTTAACAATTACACTTCTAGACAAATCCCTACGCAGTGTCCATAAATTCTTTAAACTGGGTTATATTCTCCAGTTGTTGAAGACAATTGCCCTCCCTCTGAGCACTCAACAGTTATTGAATCATGCATTGACAAACATCCAGGGAAATAATCATGTAGTCAGTCTTGATTAAAGATTTTCGTATTGTTTAAATTGTAGCAGCAGGACCGGGTCATTGAATATTTGATTTAGGAATTTGAGATAATACACCATATTAATGCCATACGTGGAATTTCAGAAGGGTACGTCTGAAGTGAGCATGTCCGCACCCCATGAGGCTGGATTTCTTCAATCGGTCGCAAAGTGGATTATCCCCTGCACTCCTAACACAGAGTTTAGAAGTTTCACACATAATTTGTTGTAATAAGCATTAACTCAGTGGTGGCTACAAGGAAGAGAAAAGAAGGAAAACGCAAAGGAAGGAGAGAGAGAGGGGAAAGAATAATGAATAAATTAGACACGCAGCAGGCTTGCCTTTCGCCAGAAAATTCTGTTCTCCTCAAGGAACCGCAGGGACACCAAATCATTTTTCTCGCACCAGCACAGGGGCTGATCAGAAACTACATGCTTGACATGCTAACACTGCTACACCTTATGAGCAAAGGCCTCCACATCGTTCACTGTCAAAAGTGTCACAGTGTTCAGGGTTTCATAATATCTTTGCTTCATTAACTCACAATTTGCTGCTAGTTCCTGTTTTAAAACCAAGCTATGGCAGGAAGTAACTTCATAACGTTACCACAATTCCAAACATGGCAGTGTCAGTAAACTGAAGTAATTACGCTATAGTAACTTTTTAAATAATATATCTGTTTTTTGTTTTTTTATATATATACAATTTACAATATACAATACAGGCAGTTTGGCAGAAAATCAACAGAAAAAAAAAACATGATTTGGTTGACACATTAAACTTTTTTTTTTTTTTTTTTAAACACTAAAAACAAATCAAGCATGGGATTTATTTAACTGTCAAAACCAGTGACAAACAAAGCACTGAACTGTTTTCTCGTAAAATATTACGAAAATAACATTTTGGTGCAAAATACGCGTATTTAACAAATCGTTCCAATTTTTTTAATTTTTTTATTTTTGTTAATTAGCCTAGTTCACGTTAATTAAAATGAACTTCCAAGAGAAACATTTTAGGAGACCCATTTTGTGTCAGGTGTAAAGCTTTAAACTGCTGTGTGTGCAATGCAATGCAAATGCATTGAGTCACCCTTATTTGTAATTGCTTGGAAAAAGCTGCGTTTTTTTCTGTAAAAGCTACAAACTATCTCAGCTAGAGTCATGCAACTAAAAAATGTAGCTAGTGTCACTAATTTGAATTACTTAATCCCCAACACTGAAGCAACAAAGGGTTGTGACCTCTAAAAATGCAACAGATCAACTACTTTTCTGAACCATGTAGCAAAATAATCCACAAATATATATATCTAATGAATATCCGCTTTCTTACCTGCACTGGGGTGCTGTGCATTGTGGCCAAGAGCTGGTTATGTTAGTGTGTTTTTGTCAGTGGGCTAGTTTGCTATGTGGCTTGCTCTGACACACTCTTTAAGGTCCATTGTGAATAGAAGGCCTGTGCATAATAGACACTCCACGATAACAAAGACTGATAATCCCGTCTGCCCAACAGCTCCCATGTTGCGGGCCGACATTTTAAGGGCAGTTAAGTTGCTGTGTGGCGACACTGAATGAACTGTGGGTAGAGAGAGTCACCGAAGAAGCCATTATCTATGGCAAGCAGCGTCAATTCACATCAATTAGGGTCCATCCAAAGTGTTGGTGGTGAGGCTTCAAATTAATAATTAAATAAATAAAGCTGACCGCAAGTGGCTGCTACACAGCCCTTCAGTCATTTGAGTGAGTCCTCTGAGGTTTAGCACACAGAAAGCCAAAAGTGGCGGCCGGAAAAAAAGGCTTTGTTACTCTTTCCTTCCTTTTAGTTCTGTAGATGTGTGCAGATAACTGATCGCTATCACTTTCATCAAGTAACTGGCCAATCTTTTTTTATTTATTATTATTCATACTCATGCAAGCAATCAAGTAATATATATATATATATATATATATATATATATATATATATATATATATATATATATATATATATATATATATAAATTCCAGGGAAATTTACACTTATAAGGTAAAAAATATATATAATAGTTACCAGAAATGCTGGCATACATACACTGTAAAAAATTACCTGGTTGCCTTAAATTAAATTTGTAGTTCACTTAAACTGAATCATTTCATTTTTGAGAATCAACAAACTTAATTAAAATATTATTCAAAAATTTTGTATATGCATATTGGGTAATTGTGTGTGTGTGTGTTTTGTCCCATTTTCATTATTTATCGCAATTTTTATGTGGTTTAGATACAGTAATATTTTGAGTTTCTATTTATTATACCAATTTCCTTCATTTTATCAACTCAACAACAATTTTTAATTTCAATAAACTCAACATTTTAAGGCAACCAGGTTATTTACTTTTTTTTAAGTAGTTTGATGACGCAAAGTTTGAGCACAGCATCTTGGGACATGTGGTCTTCACCTCACAGCCGGTGGAAAATAGGACTCGGGCAGAAATCACGTTCATGGATAGGGTTATTAACATTACTGTAGTGTAAAGCAGAGCAGGACCGAGTGTTGTGGAGCTGAGCACAGCTGCTGGAGCAATTGTTAAACAAATACCCGCCTCGCAAACACCGGGACTTTTATTATGACGGGACGGGACACATGATCCGCTGCACTGATCCGCTCTTCCGGTTATGATTATGAGGTAATGCAGCTTTGTTTATCATATTAGATACATTTAAGTGTGTTGAAAATTATGTTATGACGTTACTCTGTGCGTTCACTTGTTCACACTGCTAAGAGTAAAGTGCTCATGCCAAATAAAACCCGAGATCGAGGGTAGCGCAGATACTTCGCAATTGAAAGAAGACTTCCTCAAACGCTATGCTGAAACGTCCCGGTCCTTAGTTAAAATAGCAATTTTCTCACAATTTACAAATAGTTGGAAACATTTGGGATATTGTAGGTACTCAACTGAACAAAATATATAACACCTGTCACAGGGTGTTTTGGTGTAGGTTTCATGTTTCATGTTTTAGGTTTTCATGTTCACTGTCATGTTGTCATGCACTTCCTGGTTTTGTCATGTGGTCTTTTGTCATGTGATTCCATGCCCTCATGTGTTCCTGCCTCGTGTTCCTGTGTCTTGTTTTCATTGGTTTATGAGTTACTCATTGTTCACAGGTGTCCCTCGTTTTGTCACTTGCCCTTGTGTATTTAAGCCCTCATGTTTGCCATAGTCTTGGTCAGTTATTGTTTGATGTTGTAACCCACGTTTGGTGAGTGTTTGTTTGAAGTCTAAGTCAAGTCAAGTCAAGTCATGTCATGTCATGTCATGTCAAGTCAAGTCAAGTCAAGTCAAGTCAAGTCAAGTCAAGTCAAGTCAAGTCAAGTCAAGTCTATTGTTAATGTTTGGATTTATGTTAAGTGTTCAAATAAACTGCACTTGGGTTCTAAACCTTGCCTCTTCAGTGGATCCGTGTTACAGAATAACTGACCTCCCAAATGAACCCAGCGGTTGCCCTGTTTAGTCTTCGCCAGGGCCACCGATGCCTCGAGGACTATGTGGTGGAATTTTGTGGACTATGTCATGCGGTGGATTTTAATGATGTGGCGCTGAAAGACATTTTTAGATTTGGGTTAAATGAACCTCTGCGCTCCCATCTCCCAGGAGGGAAAATCCACTTGTCCCTAGAGGGATACATTGACCATGCCCTCCTGGTTAGTGGCTCCTCATTTACTGTGGGGACTGTGGAGGAAGAGCCCCCTAGTCCCACAGCAGTCCATGCTCCAGGCCACGTCCATGCTCCAGGCCACGTCCATGCTCTAGGCCATGTCCATGCTCCAGGCCACATCCATGCTCCAGGCCACGTCCATGCTCCAGCCCAAGCCCATGCTCCAGCCCATGAGCCCGCTCCGGCTCCAGCTCCAGCCCAAGCCCATGCTCCAGCCCATGAGCCCGCTCCGGCTCCAGCCCCAGTCCAGGTTCCAGCCCATGAGCCCGCTCCGGCTCCAGCCCCAGTCCAGGCTCCAGCCCATGAGCCCGCTCCGGCTCCAGCCCCAGTCCAGGCTCCAGCCCATGAGCCCGCTCCGGCTCCAGCCCCAGTCCAGGCTCCAGCCCTTGAGCCCGCTCCGACATCAGCCCCAGTCCAGGCTTCAGCCCACGAGCCCGTAGCTTCCCCCAAGAATTTTTTTTTTTGGGGGGGCAAGGGGCACATCGAGGCCACGCCACCGGGGCCCCTTGAACTGCCTCTACCGCCATGGCCCCTTGAACTGCCTGAACCGCCATGGCCCCTTGAACTGCCTGAACCACCATGGCCCCTTGAACTGCCTGAACCGCCATGGCCCCTTGAACTGCCTGAACCACCATAGCCCCTTGAACTGCCTGAACCGCCATGGCCCCTTGAACTGCCTGAACCGCCATGGCCCCTTGAACTGCCTCTACCGCCGTGGCCCCTTGAACTGCCTGAACCGCCATGGCCCCTTGAACTGCCTCTACCGCCATGGCCGTCCACGCCCGAGGGTCCAAGTCTGTCCACGCCCGAGGGTCCAAGTCTGTCCACGCCCGAGGGTCCAAGTCTGTCCACGCCTCACGGTCCGGGTCCGCCCATGCCTCACGGTCCGGGTCCGCCCATGCCTCACGGTCCGGGTCCGCCCACGCCTCACGGTCCGGGTCCGCCCACGCCTCACGGTCCAAGTCCACCCACGCCACAGGGTCCAGGTCCGCCCACGCTCCCAGGCCCATCCCAGCTACGCCAGGGTCCTGGTCCGGTGCCTTGGCATGGGCCTGGTCCACCATCCCTCCCCCAAGTCCGCCCCCCAAGACTTTGTTGATTGTTTGGTTTATTTATGGGCGTCAGGGGCCGCCCATAGAGGGGGGGATCTGTCACAGGGTGTTTTGGTGTAGGTTTCATGTTTCATGTTTCATGTTTTCATGTTTCATGTTTATGTTCACTGTCATGTTGTCATGCACTTCCTGGTTTTGTCATGTGGTCTTTTGTCATGTGATTCCATGCCCTCATGTGTTCCTGCCTCGTGTTCCTGTGTCTTGTTTTCATTGGTTTATGAGTTACTCATTGTTCACAGGTGTCCCTCGTTTTGTCATGTTTTCCATAGTCTTGGTCAGTTATTGTTTGATGTTGTAACCCACGTTTGGTGAGTGTTTGTTTGAAGTCTAAGTCAAGTCAAGTCTATTGTTAATGTTTGGATTTATGTTAAGTGTTCAAATAAACTGCACTTGGGTTCTAAACCTCGCCTCTTCAGTGGATCTGTGTTACAACACCGGCCTAGTGGTTTTTGTATATTTTACTGCAAAAATACTACATAGTGCACCTTTAAACCAAACATATTTGTTTACAGTGTAGGGGAGAGCCACCTAACACTGGGTTAGTTGTGACCAAGCCTGCAGCATTCCTCTCAGAAACTGAAGCCTCCGCGCCTTGATTGCCCCCAGGTGATCGGTCCCAGTATAGCCGCATCTCTGTGTGTTCTAATGGACGAGAGGCAAAATAAACAATCAAGTTACACTTCAAATATTTTTTCCCCAAAGTTAGTTTATGTCATTGTAGGCAGTTATCATCACAGTGATTTCCTTTCAATTGTTTTTTTTTTTTTTTTTTTTTTTAAGTTTAAGTTTTAAGTTTTAAAATAAGTTTAGTTTTAGTTTAATAATTTGATGCTATAAAAACGGGGGTGTGACGTCATGATTGAGTGAAGTTCTCACTGAGGCAATAACATTTTTTTCGGGATTTTTGGAAATAGATTGGAGCTTTAGCTTTAATTTCTAAATTTCCATAACTGTTTATTTCACACCAACATAATTAATTGTTCTGCATCTATGAGAGTGTGGGCAGGCTTTTGATATCGCGGCTGTACTTCCTGCTCTCTACTGTGCAGCTCCGGTCCCGAAATCACTACTGCGCAGACTTCAGTCCCAAGATGCCAGTCCCATGCAAGCCATCTGAAAGCTTCAACTCTGGCAAGCGGAAACGGATGAAGTCATGTTGTCCATATTTTTTTTTTTTTTTTTACATTCTATGGTTGTGACACACATGGTTTAAAACTTTCCACACATGCCAGCATGATGGAAATTAGTGTATTAACTAGTTGTGTCTGTTTATTAAAAAATGTACAAATATGATATTATTTTAATCTTATATTAGTTATTTAAGAGTTGAGATAGCAGACAGTATGATATTACATTAATGAATCAAGAATGAATCATGGATAAACACACTAATGTGAGTTTAAAAAAAAATTTTTTGGTAACACTTTATTTTAGGGTTCAGTTATTAACTATTAACTAGTAGCTTATTAGCATGCATATAAATAGGATATTGACTGTTTATTAGTACTTATAAGGCACATAGTAATGCCTTATTCTGCATGACCTTATTCTAAATTCCTACCCAATACCTAAACTTAAACGCTACAAAAACTACCTTACTAACTATTAATAAGTAGTAAATTAGGAGTTTATTGAGGCAAAAGTCATAGTTAATAGTGAATATGTGTTCCCTAAACTAAAGTGTTACCAAAGTTTTATATGTGATAATGTTGCTTTGTTACAGAGCATTTGATAACTATTGATTGTGTGTATGTGTCTAACTGAACATAACTTAGCACGCTGTCACAAACTGGAGAATTTGAGGTGTTGTCGGTTCATTGTGCTGTGATTCATGATCAGACTCCCGGGAGTATGTGTTTTCCATACGGGTTACTAAAACGTAAGCCCATTAGCAGGCCGGTGAATCTTGAGTAGTGAAATAATATTCCTTTCTTGATGTGCTTTGTTCACTCTCTTGAATTGATATTCGAAGGAAAAATACAATCACAGAAGTTTTGATCATGCTGATTTGTCTGACTCTGTAGTATGTGTATGTGTGTGTGTGTGTGTGTGTGTGTGTGTGTGTGTGTGTGTGTGTGTGTGTGTGTGTGTGTGTGTGTGTGTGTTAGTGACGGTTTGCGGTTATATCCACTGATCAGGCGGGCCAAGTAATAAAAAATAACATTCCAATGAATTGCGGGTGGATGAGAGGTAAATTATTTGATTATAAATCATCATTCCGTTTCACACAAGATTTTAAAACCACTCACATGTACTCACGGGGGAGCTGGAGCATATAATATGCAAAACGTATCCAATCACAGCAGTAGGTGTTTACTTCCAAGTCTTTCAGTCTTCAGTCTTGACCAATCCATGAGAGAGGTTCAAAACCAGGGTAGAAAATAGGTTATTATTCATTATGATGTTTTGAATGTAAAAACCATGCGAATGTGATAAGTTGACCTCAGACAGCAGGATAAAATATATATAAGAAATAAGTATAAGAAACAAAACCACAAAATTCTACTAAACGTGTGAAATAAATGTGGAAAATAATAAATAATCTGAACCACAAGTGGATACACAAACTGAGAAAGTCAAAAAGCATTAGGTTGTGCCCCGTTCTCCTTGTCTGGCTATCACCAGACCAAGCTCAATATAAAATTGAACATGGGTCTGTGGAGTCTGCTGTATTCTCTACTGCACAGGAGGCGTGATAAACAAGCATTATTCAAATGACTCTACATGCAATTGGATATTCCTTCAACCAATCAGACAACAAGGCATGATCAATAAGCATTGTTCCCTTTCAATCAGTACACTACGAGTTACATCAGTACTGACGAAATGGGGGTTTCGCATAGACAGCCAGCTGCCTTCAATCTCAATCAAAACGATCCAATGACATGAAAATGTCTGCGAAATTTGCCCAATGCAACCCGTCCCACTGCGTGGGTATAAACGGCGTTGCATAGCAGTCACGCATTTATGTTTCTGCTTTGGAGCCGAGTACTACTTGCCTTCCTAAGCGTTATATCTCTTCAAAAGGAGTGTCTCCCCAGAGTGTTGGTGATACAGCGCATTCCAGTGAATCCCGCATTCCTGTCGATCTGTGCAGTGGTCTATATAGGTCTGTGTGTTCTCCCTGGGCATCTCAGCACTCTGCCTGAGTAAAACCCCTCTCTAAAAGAGCTGCACGCCGCACTTCTTTTTAAAGGTGTTTCGCCCTGTTCTCCGTTGCTGGGTGCAGTCGATATATTAGTCCATCTGACGGGCAAGAGCGCTGTTTGGCGTGCTTGGGCCTTCATGGATGTGTCATGTTCTCACTGCTGGAACATGACCATCGCAGTGCTGTGATCAAGACTCAATGATATCCATTCTGGAGCGAGAGTCCCCTCTACCACACCCCGATCTACTGTCTCCTCGCAAGGCAGTACTTTGGCTGGTGGTCAGGGTGATCTGATGGTGTCGGTGTGGGCCAACCCGATGAGTATTAGTCGGGCCACACCACCCTCTTCCGTACTGCAAACCGTGGTGCTCCCAGATGTTAGCGCTGGTGTTTTCTGTCCTGGGCCCCGTGTTTCATTTGGGGCACTGGCAGATGACGCCATTTCGATCGCTGCATCACAAGGCGGGCTAGATTCCTCCAGAGAGGAGGATTCGGCTGTGCCGCCTCCCAATACTGAGTGTCGGCATTGTCAGAGTCTGTTCCGGATCTGACAGCCATTCTAATCCGAGTGGCCAAGAACCTCGGGCTCAAGTGGAATCCTCCACCGGGTCTCGAGTGCTCGAAGCTGGACGATGGGTATATGGGGCGGCCCGCACCGAGCGCGCCCGCCGGGCGTCAGTGCCTTTAATCCCGGAGGTGCATGAAGAGGTCTCCAAGGCGTGGAAGTCCCCTTGTCTTTCCGTGATCATTTGGCGGGCGCTTCCGCCTTCACAACGCTCAAAAGCAGCGTGGTTACAGGGTACACTGGGGTTCCCCCAGTGGAGGCTTCTGTTGTGATGTAACTGCGTCCCCGCGTGGTGCGACTCCTCAAAGCACCCATCCGAGGCCTGTAGGTTCTCATCCTCGCTAGTGGGCGGGGCATATAGGGCTGCGGGCCAGGCCACATCTGCAGGTTTATCAGGCCAGGATGCTCAGAGACATGCACGAGCAAAGTACTGACCCTGCCTTTGTGCATGAGCTGCGCAAGGCCACTGACCTCGTCCTACAGGCGACAAAAGTGACCGCGCAGGCTCTCGTCAGGTGATGTTCACTTGCAGCAGCCTTCACCTGAACTGAAGTGCGAAGGTGCCCGCAGGAGAGCCGCCCAGCCTGTCTCCACCCCAAAGCCGGCTAAACAGCAGGCTAAGCAGCGGCCCAAAGACAGGCCACTCGGAGGTCAACTCGGTTCTCTCCAGGAGACGGTGACAGGACCGTTCCTTCCCCCGGAGGAGGGCCGGGGGATAATCTTTTGTTTTAAAAAACTCTCAACCCGCTGCTGGCCCCCAAAAAAGGGGCTGGCGGCACCTTATTGTTGGGTAAAAAAAGAACCGAATCATTCACCTCCGGGCGTAACTGACACTATGTGCCGCCTCAGTGCCTCGCCACTCTCAGTGCCCTTTGTCGCCAGCCCTATCCCAGTCGAGACCCCTGTGGGACGCTCCACCTATGACCAACCATGAGGCTCGGCTATGCGACTCAGTTCACAAGATCTCCTCCCCGCTTACGGGGAGTCCACTATACAATGGTGGGTGGCAATGCCCTACGTGTGGAGATTGACACCCTACTGGCGAAGGGTGCCATCGAGATCATCCTTCCAGCCGTGTTGAAGTCCGGCTTCTACAGCTCTTACTTCATTGTAGCCAGGAAAGGCGGTGGGTTACGACCAATTCTGGACCTGCACATCTTAAACCGAACCCTACCCAGGATTCCTTTCAAGATGTTGACAGCCAAACACATTTTTGAATGCAGGGCCTGGCCCTGTCTGTTCGCATCCTGAACTATCTCGACGACTGGCTGATCCTGAGCCACTCACGACAGCAGGTTTGCGAACACAGGGACTTAGTTCTCCACTATCTTGCCCGCCTGGGCCTTTGGGTCAACTGGGAAAAGAGCAAACTCTGCCCAGTGCAGAGGATCTCTTTTCTCAGTATGGAGATCGACTCGGTCACCATGTCCTCGCAGCTTACGAGTGAGCGTGCTCAGTCTCTGCTGACCTGTCTTCGCCAGATCGAACGCAGGAAAGTGGTCCCACTGAAATTATTTTCAGAGGCTCCTGGGGCATATGGCATCCGCAGCTGCAGTAATGCCACTCGGGTTGCTTCATATGAGACTGCTTGAGCACTGGCTTCATGACCAAGTTCCGAGGTGGGCATGGCAACGCAGCACGTTCTGGGTCCACGTGACCTCGACATGTCGACAATCCATCACACCGTGGAGGAACCCTCCCGATGGATGTCACAACTCGCCCGCAACTTCTTGTTATGGAGACAGAAGCATCTGAGGTCGCTTTTTGCCATTTATGTCCCCGGGGAACTGAACCATGCAGCCGATGAGCTGTCGCAGTTTCAGTCTCTCCCAGGGGAATGAGACTCTCACGATTTGGTTTGCCTCCCACAAGTCCTCCCATTGCTGCTGGTACTATTCTCTGACCGAGGGGACCCTCAGCACGGATTCATTAGCCCACAGCTGGCCGCAGGGCTTAACACAGCTCCTGTGCAAGATCAGGGAGGACAGGGAGCAGGTCCTCATGGTCGCCCCGTATTGGCCCGGCCAGACCTCGTTCTCTGAACTCATACTCTTTGCAACAGCACCTCCCTGGCCTATTCCTCTGAGGCAGGACCTCTTTTCTCATAGAGGGAGCACTGTGTGGCCCCCGTGTCCTGACCTCTGGAACTTCCATGTGTGGCTCCTGGACAGGATGCGGCAGGTTTGAGTAGCTTACCACCACTGGGGGTCGCTACCATCACTTCAGCGAGAGCCGCGTCTATGAGACAGGCCTACACTTTGAAGTGAAACCTCTTTGTCACCTGGTGTGCTTCTCAAGGAGAATGGCTCTGTGCTCTCCTTCCTCCAGGAAGGGTTGTGGGGTAAGGGGACCTGCAGGCATTTTCGGTTGATGAAGCGTGCTTGGAATTCGGGCCGGCCAACTCACACGTTATCCAGAGACCCTGGCCTGGATATGTGCCCAAGGTTCCTACCACTCCCTCGAGGGACCAGGTGGTTAACCTGCAAGCGCTGCCCTTGGAGGAGGAAGACCCAGCCTCGGCACTGCTCTGTCCAGTACGTGCCTTTTAGACTTACGTATACAAGACACAGTGCTTTAAGACCTCAGACCAGCTCCTTGCCTGTTATGTAGAGGGAAGCAAAAAGGGAAGGCTCTCTCCAAGCAGAGGTGGATAGTGGATAGTCTCACTGGATAGTGGACGACATTGTCCTGGCTTACCAGGTTCAGGGCTTGCCTGGGCCCCCTTGGGGTCAAAGCACATTCGACTAGGAGCATAGCTGCCTCTTGGGCTTTAGCGCCTCGCTGACAGACATTGTAGAGCTGCAGGCTGGGTGAAACCCAATATATTCACCAGGTTTTATAATCTGTGAGTGGAGACTGTGTCCTCTCGTATACTCGCCCCAGATGGCTAGTGACTGGACACACACTGGTGTCTTCACTTGCTGCGCCATTCCACTCCGCAGCCAGGATACGTGCACTTATTCGCTCAGGTGAGTCTCCCCGAAGGCCCTGAGTTCCTCCAATGTTGATGCCGGCACCAGAGTGTATACCCGAATGGTCCCAGCCCTCATGTCAGGCCAGGTGTCCGTATGCACGGTTCTCCCGCAGACCAACCGTCTCATGTGTATTCTCCACGGTAAGTCTCCTTGAGTGCATGTTCTCTTGTGTACCCTTGCCACCCCTGGGGTTGAAAAACTTTTCCACCTGCAGCTGGATACTCCAGGTTCATCCGTATGCAGCCCATACGTGGGTCAGACGTGTATTCCTAAGTCCTCCCTATGGGTAGGCACTGTGATTGCATTTTTCCAAGTGGGATATGCCTCCCAGTGTACCTTGGTAGCTGAGCAGGCCCCTCGTCATGTTAAACTCTGAGGCAGGGTGCTCAGGTCAGCCCAGGATGCTGGAAGACAGCCACTGTGGCATGATTAGACTGGGACCCCTATTTCATCACTAATGATGTAACTCGTAGTGTACTGACTGAAAGGGAATGTCTTGGTTACATATGGAACCCCCGTTCCCTGAAGGAAGGGAACACAGACATTACGTCCCCATGCCATATCCGCTGTACTGCTGGTATGGCCGGGGCGGTCAGCCTCGGCTCCTCAGCAGGTAACATAAATGCGTGACTTCTATGCAATGCCGTTTATACCCACGCAGTGGGGCGGGGTTGCATTAGGCAAATTCAGCAGACCCATGACATTTTCATGTTATTGGATCGTTTTGATTGAGATTTAAGGCAGCTGGCTTTCTAAGCGAAACCTCCATTTCGTCAGTACTGACGTAGCTAGAAGAAAAAAAAAAAGATGGCATCCGAAAGTCTTTTTTTTTAGATTAAATTTTAAGTTATAGCTTTTTTGTAAATGTACATTTTTTGTACTTCAGGTGTACTTCTGTTGCTTACTCTCATCACACATAGCAACACAGCTAAAGTTTTACTAATATGTTTGACCTGATGTCATTTCTAGCAAAAAATGACAAATTAAGTAATTAAATATTTGTTTTGTTCTCACCAAAGCTCGCTCTATTTTGCTGTGCATCATTAACCGCGTAACGGTACGATGTACTGCTGGCGGAACATTGGATCGTTATCTGCTTAAACTGTTACATTGTAGTCTAGAAGTCCGAAATTAGTTTTTTAGCCACGCGGGTCATTGTCTGAAAAGGCACTCTGGCAACAAGTCAGCTGCCTAGGTTTTCAGAAACAGCCAGTTGTCATTCAAAACTAAATAGACTAAATCAAGTGAAATTGAAGTCATAATTGAAACTATTTTCTGTGACTTCAGTGATTTACAATGATACAACATATTTCTGTCTTTTTTTGCATAGCACCTGACTCAACTCATACACAATTCAACAGTTTTTATGGGTGATTGTGAAGGCATCAAGAGGTAAATGTAGGCTACTTTCAATAACAGGTCAAACATATTAGTAAAACTTAAGCTGTGTTGCTATGTGTCATGAGAGTAAGCAACTACGCAGCTAACACTGTCTAGAATGAACGTGAAACCCATCCAGCGTATCTGCACATGCATTTTTGACACACACACCCAGCATACATGGTAAAAAACACGGTCACTGTTTGTCACATATGCTTAGTTAATGAACATTAATGTAAATATAATGAATTAAAATAATTTCATATTATGATGTTAAAAATAATTGGACATTGTGACAGGTCTTAAATTACTGGATCTTCATCAAGGACATTTAAGGCGTACTAATAGTAAAATTAAACATGAAAGCGCAATCCCAAAAAAGTGCAGATGGGAGTTAAAAGTTCTGTGCATGTTATACTGACGATGCAGAAAGGAAAGAAAACAGATGCAGCCAGATTATTTCCATAATGACCAAAAAATCTACCAAATTAGTGTCTGGTTTAACACATGCTTTTCTTTTTCTTTTTTCTTGGCCGGTAAATAATGATGTAAATACCAGTAAATATACTACCGCAAACTTTAGTAAATCACCTTCCATGATTAATTTAAATAGCCTTTTGCATTGGCCCTTAGTACAGATGTATCCTTCAGGCCACAGAGAATATTGATGACATTCAAACTGGGAGAATCCATTAAAGTCACATCCATTTAGTATTTAGACACACACCTGCTTTTGGGAGTATGGGAAGACATTCCTGTTAATTACAGCATTGTTTCTAAAAATTTAATTTGCCAACTTTCCTCAAATGTTATTTCACCAGTGTTTGTTAAATCATCTCATCTTGCATCAGGAACAGAAAACCATTAGGTCAGGACAAAATCCATTAGAAAGAAACAGTATGTTATGTTAAATATAGGACTAAACTCAGTAATGTTCCCCTTACTCAAAACATTTGACACAAAGAAATGGATAGAACTTTTGAAAAATGCTTTTAACATGATTTACAAATATGTTTAAGTTTGTTTTCTCTTTCTTTAAAGGAGCTACAGCATATTAAATCACATCTGCATTTTTTGCAACTCATTAAATTAATCCACACTGGGAAGTTAATGAGGGGAACACTGCATATTTATTAAACTTTGCATAGCACTACATATGCTGCCCTCATTTTTTTTTTTTTTTTTGGGAAATGGATTGTCTTTCTATAAAAAGATAATTAGATATGTTTTTTTTTTTTGTTTTTTTTCCAGAACTAACTAGTTTTCTGACCTAGGCTAGCTAGCTATCTATCTATCTATCTATCTATCTATCTATCTATCTATCTATCTATCTATCTATCTATCTATCTATCTATCTATCTATCTATCTATCTATCTATCTATCGTATTGATATTTTTATACAATTTAGAGATGTATTGTTTAGAGATGAGAGATTGTGAAACATGATAATTCAGCAATATAAAAAATAGAGACAAAAAGCAATACATTCAATGTAAAATTGTGTAACTACAATAATTTCATAAGTACCAAAAGCATAATAAAACTGATTATCTCTTCATCACGGCACCCGCTAGTGGGTGGGATATATTAGGCAGCAAGTGAACATTTTGTCCTCAATCTTGATGAATGGAAAATGTAAAAATGGGCAAGCATAATGATTTGAGCGAGTTTGACAAGTGCAAAATTGTGATGGCTAGACGACTGGGTCAGACTGCAGCTCTTGACTAAACAAACTTGTGGGGTGTTCCAGTGGTCAGTATCTATCAAAAGTGGTCCAAAAAAAGAAACAGTGGTGAATGGGGTCAGGGTCATGGGCGGCTCAGGCCCCTTGATGCACGTGGGGAGTGAAGGCTGGCCTGTGTGGTCCAATCAAACAGGTGAGCTACTGCTAGCTCAGATTGCTAAATAAATTAATGCTGGTTCTTATAGAAAGGTGTCCTAATACACAATGCATCACAGTCTGATGCGTATGGGGCTGCATAGCCACAGACCAGTTGGATTCCCATGCTGACCCCTGTCCACCATCTAAAGCTCCAACAGAACACAACGTTTGAGGTGTTGACTTGGCAAACAAATTCCCCAGATCTCAACCCAATCAAGCATCTGTGGGATGTGATGAAATAAGTCCGATCCATGAAGGTCCCACCTTACAACTTACAGGACTTAAAGGATATGCTGCTAACTTATTGGTACCAGATACCACAGCACACCTTAATGGGTCTAGTGGAGTCATTTAATAGATGGTCAGGGCTGTTTTGGCAGCAAAAGGGGGACCAACACAATATTAGGTCATTGCAGCAGGGATGAAAGTATTGCAGCAGTTTTTATTTGTTACTAAACCAAAAATAACAACAAATCTCAGAGACTGATAATCTTAAAAAACACAAACAGAACAACCACATTACCACAGGTGTGACACCAATGAACACTGCCAAATGAAATGGATCTACAAAGTGAAAACCAACACAAAGTCTAAATCAAGCAAACAAACAGAGCAAACAAGACATAACCCTGACTATATACAGGCCCAACAGAGCTGTATGTTATTATTATAGATTTTATTATAGCTTTTTATTAATAAAAGAGTGATGTCGGTGTAAGGCAGATAAAATGCAGCTTTGATCTTTGAAGCATAGAGACATGTGGACGATGTGGACTCAGTGGAGACAATGATTTGTCCAATCAGGTGTCATCTTTCATTAAGAATTCTGTGTGCGTTAGGCAAGGCGCCCAGTCAGAGGCAGTTTTTGGGGCTTTCAAAAGATGAAGCCTGTCTTTTTAATGTTTAAATACATGCTGAACATCCTCTGAGCTAACTTCAAGTTGACCCACACAGGGAGAAAACGCATATGAATCATTTAAAAGCGATGAAAAAAAGAGTAGGAGAAAGGAAAATAGAAAACGAAAGCTTGGCATCTGAGGAGTGTGTTTATATAAAATAAAATGTGCATGTTATGCAATAAAGACAACATAACAGCACTGGGAATGTGTTACAGTTTGTGAATGAGGGGAAAAAAGGCAAATATCGTCTTCTGGGATTAGCAGAAGGAGAAGCCTAAGCACTAAGGAATTCAACTATTTTCTACAGTACACCAGAGTTCCTTGGATCCAGTAAGAGCTGCTTTTTCTTTTAAAAGGGTTAGAGCCTCCTCTACTGGAACTTAGCTCACTCAACACAACCAATAAAAATCATAATCACACGTGCTACACTGTACATATTTATTATATCAAATTAATACAAATATATATATTCTAAGATTGTTCAATCTAAAAATGGACATTCTGTCATTATCATTACAGTTTTCCCACAAACTCCTTTTTCTTATTCTGGTTGAAATCACATCTCTTCACATCCTGATAACAATAAATAAAGTGGTCTAAATAAATGGTCTAAAAAAGTAGTCTTCTAAGAAAATCTCAGGATCCAAAAAATCCAATCATTGCATTCGAAACAACTTGGTTCTACTAAATGAAGCAATTCATTTTTCATGTGTTAAAGTGTCTATCAGTAAACTCAGCAGGTACATGATACAGACTTCTTTTTTTTTGGGTTGAAAATGAAAATCGAGTTGATGTCTAAGTCCAACATTTGTTTGAGATAAAGCTCCAACATCAGGCAGACACCGAATTTTGGTTGAAATAAATACAAAATAAACAATACAACAATTGGCGGATTACACTTTATTTTAAGGTGTCCTTGTTACAGTGTAATTACACATTTACTGTAAGTACTGTGTAATAATAATTAGCTACATACTATAGGGTTACGATTTAGGGTTAGTTCCATGTAATTATGCACAATTTATAGTAATTACTACAGTAACTACATGTAACAAGTGTATCAAAGACACGTTAAAATTAAGTGTAACCAAATGAATGGTGAAATGCATGGCAGTGCAGGGTGTCAAACATTAACCATTAATGGAAAAAGAGTTGAAGACTGTTACAACTGACTTTAGCCACAGCCTTATATGAAATCAACTGAAAATAAAACAAGACATTAAATAGAATAATATTTCAGCAGAGGATGATTAAACAATTTCACAAACTCCATTTCCAGCTTCACGTATTACTAACCAAATTGACATTATTTCTGTCAGATGTCTACAGAAGTTATTTATCAAGAAGTAACAGAAGTTTAGTTGTAATGTTTGGTTTGAAAATAGTTAGATTGAAGTCACAATCACTGTGATCAGTGTTTGCTTTAGTTGGGCAGTTTGACTCAAAGACTTTTCTCTGTCTCCTGTAACTGTGTTTGTAATGGCAGGTCGACCAAGAGAAACTGTGTTCAGATGACGTTGGCTGCTTGATGATAATAATAAATAATAGTAGATTTTATTTATAATGCACTTTTCATTCTGAAGAAACTCAAAGTGCAACAATGGTAAAAGGAAAATTAACAAAAATGTATAAAAATTAAAAATATAGAATAATACAAGCAATCAACACATAAAAGCCTTTCTGATTAGAAAAGTCTTCAGTTCAGCTTTAAACTGGTTATGGCTCTGTACTGTTCTTAGCTCACTGGGAAGGCAGTTTCCAAGCAGTGGTGCAGCCGAGCAGAAAGCTTGATCTCCCATGGTACGGAGCCTGGTGGTGGGAACTTGAAGAAGCAGGTGGCCTGAAGATCTGAGGGTGCAGGTGGAGGATTTCAGACTGATGAGTTCCTGTAGATATGGCTACACATGTCCGGTGATGCGTTTATGTGTGAGAAGGAGGATTTTGTTGTCGATCCGGGATGAAACAGGGAGCCAGTGCAATGAGTGTAGAATGAGCGTTATGTGATCATATTTACAGACTCTCATAAGGGCTCTGGCAGCACTGTTCTGGATGTATTGAAGCATCTGGATATTTCTGCCAGAAATCCCACAGAAGAGTCTGTTGCAGTAGTCCAGCCTGGTGGAGACAAAGGCATGGACAATTTTCTCTACATCTGGAAAGGTTAAAAGGCGACGGAGTTTGGAGATGTTTCAGTGGTGGAACAAAGTTTTTCAAATGTGCTTACATGTGGTCATTGAAGGTCAGCTGTGGATCAAACTGAACCCCTAGATTTGTGACTGAGGAGGAGAAAGTGATGACCTGGCCGTCAAAGATGAGCTTGTAACAAAGACAGGCTCTGGATGCAAGTGCAAAAGACGCATTAATACTCAAGTTCACGGTAACACTGATAAGTACACACAAACACAACACAGGCAGGTCAGATGGATCAACAAGCATGATGGTGGTGACACAGGGACCTCGGTGGGCAGACGGTGATGGTGCAGATCTAGGTGCAGTCATTCCTCGTGAAGTTGCCCGTGATCCCAGTGCTGAGTGGATAATCCAGATGAATACACACGACGAAGAACAGGGAACAATCCAGGAACCAGACAACAGCAACGGATACCAGGGCAGGAACACACACTGGGGAAACTACAATGATCTGACAACATGAGACACCAGTTACTGCACATACAAAGACTCTGCTGATCAGTACTGATCAGTGACCACGCCCACAGACACAACACAAGACAAGAGAGAGAGACAGCGGATTCATAAACCATGACAGAGCTGGGATAAGGGAGAGGATGATCTGATGAGGATAAGAGATCTGATGAGGGGTGCCAACCAGTAGTGCCTCAGTTTTACTGGAGTTCATCTGGAGGAAGTTAGTTCCCATCCATGCCTTAATCTCCTCAAGACATGTGGTGAGTTGTGACAGAGCTGTGGAGGGGCTCGGGGCAGTCTTGATATAAAGTTGCATGTCATCAGCATAACAATGAAATTATAGTCAATTTCTGACGATGACAGGACCAAGGGGAAGCAAGTAGAGGATGAATAAGAAAAACTGAACCCTGCGGAACACCACATGTAACAGGGAGCAGCCTGGACTCGAATTGACTCAATATAATACGCTTAGTTCTGTCAGAAAGGTAGGACTGAAACCACTGCAGTGCTGCTCCCGATAGTCCAACTGTATTGTGGAGGCGGTCCAGGAGGATGGTATGGTCCACGGTGTCGAATGCCAATGATAGGTCAAGGAGAATGAGCAGTGATGGTAACTCCTGAATCAGCTGTCATTAGAAGTTAATTTGACACCCTAAGCAGAGCTCTTTTTATGTGCTATGGGCCGAGCGAAAGCCTGATTGAAATATCTCAAATAAGTTGTTCTTTTTTGATGGTTGTGGAGCTGAGAGGCAGCCTTCTTCTCTAGGACCTTTGACAGGAAAGTGAGGTTGGAGATCGGCCTATAATTAGCAAGGAGCTCCGGGTCTAGAGTTGGTTTCTTAAGTATAGGACAGAGGACAGCAGCTTTAAGGGCAAGATTGACGTGACCAGTTTTGAGAGAGAGATTAACAAACTAGGTGATGATTGGGCTGACAATGGGGATAAACGATGATCAAGATATAATCATCATGTAGTGTTTGATTCAGTGATCATATTCAGAGTCTCTTCTTTGATATTATAGATGTCAAGTATTATTTTCACATAGTTCATTGTAACAGTCCTGTTTGACCAACAGTGTTTAATCTGTGGGATTGTGCACCAACACATTTTAAAGATACATGCAAATGGATACATTGAAGAATCAGCATATGAATCGCAATGATGGTGACATGCCTAATGCCAAAATGCATTATGGGTGCATCATACAAAACTAATTAATGGCTCCCAGAATGCATTATGTCATTAGGGATGTGTCCAAAGTCGACCCCCTATACCCTTAATAGATCACTACTTGAGAGGAAATCCATTTCTAGTGGTGTCCAAAAACATAGTGGACATTATAAAGTGTGTTACTTTAATCCCACAGTCCACCACAATATCTAGTGTACAAATGATGTACGCTCAGTGGTTAGAGAATATACATAATGCACTTTTAGAGTAATATATAATGCATATACTGAATAATGCACATGCTCAATGCATTCTCAAATCTCACCAGGAGATGGCACCTGCAGCTGAATCAGTCACCTATCAGTTTTGCAAACCACCGGTCAACCGTAATATACTATATTGTCATAAGTATTGGGAGAATATGTATGCGTAGATTCCTCATTCGACCACTCCAGGCACATCGACGTGTCAACATTTTAGAACGATCAACACACGTCAACACTTCAGATACTTCTGTCATTACTCACATAAAAAAATAAAACCTACACAACCTCTGTAAAACCTGGGAACTTAAAATACGGATTGATTATATTGGATTGGATACAATTTCAAAGGTGAGAATGTGTTGGTTTGTGTTTTAATAGTCTATATGTTTGAACTCAATATCTGTGAGGACAGAAACGGAGGGAATCTTATGCAAGTAAAAGTTTATTAAAATAAACAGCGAGAAAGAGAGAAAGAGTCAAAATCCACAACGGGTCTCAGGAACTGTAATGTTGATGATCAATCCAGACGGATCTCAGGAACTCAGATGTTGATGCTCAATCCAGAACGGATCTCAGATGTTGATGCTCAGTCAGAACGAATCTCAGGAACTCAGATGTAGATGCTCAGTCAGAACGAATCTCAGGAACTCAGATGTTGATACATAATCCAGAACAGGTCTCAGGAATTCAGATGTTGATGCACAGTCCAGAACGGTGAGGAGCACCGTAATCGCCCAAACGGATCTAGTCTAAAAACGAGACACACCAAAGAGCAGAGGAAAAACATCAATAGTTCACAGATGTGTACAGTACCAAGTTCAAGGTGTAGTCAGCCCCAGTCTAAAAACGAGACTCGTTGACAGTAGAAGAATCCGACTAGTCCACAAGAAAATAATCCACAAGAAAGCGTTGCACAGTGTACTCACAAAAACGCATTCGTCGTGTATTGTGTTAGTTAAGCATAATGTATTATATAATGTTTGGATATACAGAAAAACATGTAACATTTTTTAGGTAATAACAGGCTTCATGGTTCTTGAATTTCAGAGAATTTAAAGTAACCTGTAACCCTGTTCCTTGATAAAGCAAAACGAGATGCTGCACTTGGCGCATTTGGGAAAATCTTTATCATGACCAGCTGTGAATAGGGTGTTTAGCACGTCAATTACATTTTTGGGACAGCAGCAATGCAGTGTAGCATCTTATTCCGCTTTATCAGTGAACAGGGTTGGAGTCAAGTAACCTAACCATTGCCTTTCAAAAGCTACACTCAATGCTGCACATGCCGCATTTGGGAAATAGAATACCCACGCTGCTGTGCTTGGTGGTGTCTGGACCCTTTACGGTTGTCAGGATATGAGAGCCCGGATTGGCCTGCACATTCAAACTATAAAATCTTATGAATGTGTGCGGAGAGGACCAACCTGCCACATCACAAACATTTTGTAAGGGGGCACCCCTTGCTAATGCAGTAGGGGAGGCAAGAGTTTTTTGGATTCTTGCTGTTTACTTTGGCTTTCAACATCATCTTAAATGAAAGAGTGACAACTGTAACAAAGGAAAAAAGTTTGAATGTTTTAACAAATCTTGTCTAAGGAAATATGTCTGTATCTGCATGTAAATAAACACTGTAACTATGTTTGGTATTTTCTTTTAAACATCATTGTAACATCAACTTATTAACATAATGAATTTTTTACTTACGACATTGCTTCTAGCGCTAACAACAGATGGATTGCATGTACACGCATACTGTCAACTTCCTTCTTTCCTTACAGGAAATAATCTCTAACCCCGAAATCCAGATCTACATCATATCAAAATATAAGTCCTTAACATTTTGCCTTAATGGCAACACACAGGCCTTCCCAAAAGGCCCACATTCTTGGGAGAAGCATGAGACCTCCCTCACTGGTTGAAGGTGTGGTCATGGACAGCCGCTTTGCCCAGGGTCTGGGGAAGGACCATCATCATTCCTGGCACATACATTGCCTGGAGATGTTGGCTGTGTTCCTCATAGATTTCAGGGGTTACCATGTTCTGGTGCAATCTTACAGTATGTCAGTAGTCGCATACCTGAATTAGCAGTACCATACTCAGTTCCAGGGCTGTGTTTTTTACTTGGTGCAGGGAGCGTGAGGTGGACCCAGTGACTTCAGTGCTGGAGTTCCTCCAAGACTTTTTTTCTCGGCGCTTACCCCATCCACACTTAAAGGCCGTGCCTTGAAGCGTGCAGCATTATTCAATGTGTTGACGTCATTTCCCCTGAAACGGCTTCAGCTGTTAGCAGCTGCTCCCCTTTTTTGAAACAGCCAATAGCATTTTGTTAATATACAGTTTGACTAGAGCGCAAGAGCGGACCTTTCTCTGTTTGGTAAAGCCAGTTTCCTCTAACACTGTTTACCATCATAATCTCCTCCATATTGCTTTGAAATGCAGCATTCTGTGCAGAATTCAAATGGGTCGATATAATGTGTTGTCTAACAAAACTAATGTGTTGTCTGCGCGGACGCGAGCATATGATCTGCGCTGTGCTCTCGTGTCTGTAGTCTAAATTTAAACCAGAGCCGTTATGGTGTGTGCGCTGCTGCGGTGCGTGAAACTAATGTTAAAACAGACTTTATTCGCCTCAAATGAAAGCATATATACACTGAATCATTTCCTATAACATATATAGTGTGCTATGTGCCTTTCACCATGTAGAAATTAGTAAATGTGTGTTAACAACTGACCGATTTCAGCCGCAGTGTAGGGGGCGGGCTTTAGATTCTAGAGAGCATTTTGATTGGACAGAAGATTTGACGAGAAAGTGAAGTCTGCGATGATCTCACCAAAATCTTAGATTCGTTTTAACGGAAGTGGGAGACTGTAAATTTTGACATCTCCTAAATGCAAATTTTGTCATAGTTTTGGAACATACCAGCTTATCATAACTTATTCATAAGGCTAACACAGTCATACTAAAAGCTAAAAAACTTAAATTTTCGAGGCGGCCATTTCGGCTTTCCATGCTCCTGTGATGAAGCCTCTGGGGAGGCACCTTTTGGTTGTATGTTTTCTCCATAATACTTGGAGGATGAGGTCTGTGACTCGCTCCAGTGTTCCTACATGGGATCTGGTGGTGGTCCTCGAGGGACTGGTTTTGGCCCCCTTTGAACTGCTCGAGTCGGCGATAAATAGAGTTCTGTTGCTCAAGATGGCGTTGCTCCTAGCTATCACCTCTGGGACCTCCAGGCCTCAGATATACTGCCAATTGGCCTGGAGTTTGCTCCCTGGTCAGAGTTAAGACCATCCTTCATCCGAGGTCAGGATCCGAGGTCATCCTTCATCTGAGGTCAGGATATGCCCGAGGTCAGGGTGTGCACAAGGTGCCATCGAGTGGTAATGCAGTCATTTCATACTTCACCTCATGTGTCGGTAGAAGAGGGAAGACTTCATCTGCTCTGCCTGGTCAGAACACTGGAAATTTACTTGCAAAAATCTTCACAGTGGAGAAGGTTAAACCAATTGTTAGTGTTTTGCATCTCCTTGGAAGGGCTGCCCAAGTCCAAGACTTGGCCTATCAGGTGTGCGGATTGCCTTCAACTTTGTCCTTGACAGTGCATTCCACTAGGGGCATGGGCTCTTCTAGGGCCCTTCATATGGTGGTCCCACTTCAGGAGATGTGTTAGGCAGCCAACTACTTCACACTTTGGCAGGCATGGTTTGTGGTGGCATTTGTGGCCAGTTCGTTACCCAAAGTATCACTCCGATGCAGTGCGAGAGAGGAAACATCTCCGGTTTTGACTGTAAACTTTGTTCCTTGAGAAGGACTCAAGACACTGCATCGCCACAGTCATAACCCAAGACATTTCCTAATATCCATATATATTTTTTTTCTAATGTCTCAACTAATAATCTCAAGGTTTACTGGGTTTAATTTTTTGTATTGCCTTTATTGCCTTTACAAAAAATTACAAAAAATTACAAAAAAATATTCTGTTAGCGCTGCACAAGCTTGCAGTGCCATCTGCTGGAAACACTTAATTTAGCTTGATTGTGTGGCAAGCTTCAAAGGGAATTAGGCATGAACTGATCAGCAACATTTTTGTACCTTACATCGATTTCGTTTAGCATGTAAATACATTAAGGTGTGGTTATGAGTACATCAGATGACCACCTTCCCCCTCTCTTAGTTTGGGATGCTAGTCAAGGTATTTTACCATGGCTGTATGAGAACATTCCATACAGGAGGCTGTCCAGTTATTTAGAATGAATGTAAAGTGGGGAGAGTTGGTCAGCTGATTTACTGTATCTGAAAGATTGGTGAATTCCCTTTATCGAGGGAACTCGCACTGCGTCGTCGAGTGACGACACTCTGGGGAATGCCCTTGGCGTGACGTATCTGAAGCATGAATGAAATCTGCCACCAATCTGATTGGTGCTACGTCATGACGTAGTAAGTAACGGCATATGCGGAAGCTATAAGAAGGCGCCGTCACATAGTACAGACAGCTTTTGCTCTTCAACGGAGGCACTCTGTGTACATATTGTTTTTCTATTTACTGTTGTCTGTCACCATTAGAAAGAACAAGCATGGCAAGCGAGCAGTTTAGGAGGTGTGTGCACCAGCTGTGTGTGCAGTGTCTCGGGGTGCAGCACGCTCAGGTGGCGCTTGAGGGTGACGCCTGCAGCGAGTGTGAAAAGCTGCCGCTCCGGGTGCTGCACTCACGGCTGGCCGTATTTAATGAGAGCAGCCAGGCTCGCGAGCCCCAGGGATCTGGTCCCGCGTCTGTTGAGGCAGCAGCGTTCATGGGACTCACAACTGGATCTCGCGACGGGAGGCGGACATGCTGAGGCATCTTCCCAATCCTCGTCCGATGATTCAGACGCTCTTCCGTCTCGTGAGGAAGCCCGCGGTGCGGCATCTTCCCGCGAGGTTGATAACCTAGTGCTGATGCTGTCTGATTCCGAGGGATCAGATCAGTTCAGCCTGGAGGCGGGCGGTGTGCAGGTGGATTCATCTCTTCACTCCCCCGCTCAAGAAGAGCTTGTGGATGTGTTGACACGCGCTGTGGCCAAACTCAACATCGAATGGCCACAGGAAAAAGTCGAAGTCCAGCCTGCGAGCAAGCTGGATGGACGCTTTTTCAAAAAGCGTGCTCAACCGCCACGAAGGGGCTTGGCATTTTTCCCAGATTTGCACAACAAATTGTGCAAATCGTGGGAAAAACCATACTCGACGCGCCTATCGAACCACCCGGTTTTAGATTTCGGGTGTGTCGTGGGTGCGTCAGAGGTTGGTTATGGGACGCTGCCTGAAAGCCCCAGTTCTGCCCACCAAGCCATGCAGGGACATCTCGTCCCTGGTGGGCAGGGCCTATAGAGCAGCCGGGCGCACTGGTAGCTGCCTGCACACCATGGCGGTTCTGCAGGCCTACCAAGCGGAGCTCTTAAAGGAGTTCGATGAGGGAGAGGGTCTGTCCCCGGACGATATAACCGAGCTGAGAAAGGCCACCAACTTGTCTCTTAACGTCACCAAAGAGACGGCCCGTGCAATCGGCCGCTCTATGGCTGGTTTGGTGTGCGTGGAGAGACACCTCTGGTTGAACCTATCGGGGATGAAAGACAAGGAGAAATCCTTTCTCTTAGATTCCCCGATAGGCCCTGCGGGTCTCTTCGGCGATGCAGTCATTAGCGTCGTCGAGAGATTCCAGGAGGTGAGGAAGCGGTCGGCGTCTTTTCGGCAGTACCTTCCTCGCCGCTCGGGGCCTTCTGAGACCAGCAGGGAGGCCTCGGGTGGCCAGTCCCGGCCGTCTGCCAGCACCGGGGCCTCAACGCTTCCGGCCTCAATGGTTTCCCACGTACGTACGCCACTCCAGCCGCCTCGAAATCGACCTGCGGCAGGGCAGCAAACGCGTGCGCACACCGAAAATCCTCCGATCAATTTCTGCCAGGCGGCCACTTCAGGGGGTCGGGCAGAAGGTACGTTGGGTACCAGAGACCTAGTAGAATAGTAGAATATATCGCCGCATGGTCATGCTTCCCGAATATTTCTGCTTGGGCCCTGTGTACAGTGGGAAGGGGCTACAGATTGCAGTTCAGGGTTCCAACACCAAAATTCAACAGTGTGGTCTGGACCATGGTCCCCCTGGCCCAGAGGCAGGTTATGGAACAGGAGGTACGCTTCCTACTGGTCAAGGAGGCTATAGAACGCATTCCTTCGCCAGACAGGGAGTCAGGGTTTTACAGCCGGTACTTCATTGTTCCCAAGAAGGATGGGGGCTTGGGTCCAATAATAGATCTGAGGTACTTGAACCGATCTCTGAGGAGATTTAGGTTCAAGATGCTCACCATTCCAGCTATCTTGAGTCAGATCCATTTCGAGGACTGGTACTCAATCTGAAGGACGCATATTTTCATTTCTCCATCCTCCCTGCCCACAGGATGTTCCTTAGGTTCGCTTTCGTGGGCGAAGCATACCAGTATCGGGTTCTTCCTTTTGATCTAGCTCTTTTCCCTCGCACCTTCACCAAGTGCATGGATGCATCTCTTGCCACAATGAGGCTCCAGGGCATCCGTGTACTCAATTATATCGACGACTGGCTCATATTGTCGCAGTCGCGAGAGATGGCAATTCGGCATTGAGATGTTGTTTTGTCCCATCTCAGGTGCTTGGGGCTGAGACTAAACAAAGTGTGTTAACGGTGGTATGGGACTCGACTACGATACGAGCTCGCATGTCCCCCGCACGGGCCGAGACCATACGGGCGGAAGTCTCAGCTATGAAGCTAGGCCACAGCCGCACTGTGAAGCAGTTCCAGAGACTGCTAGGCCTCATGGCAGCAGCGTCCAACGTGATTCCGTTCGGCCTGCTATACATGAGGCCCCTCCAGTGGTGGCTGCGGACCAGGGGGTTCTCCCCGAGGGGAAAACCTTTCCGTATGATCAGGATAACGTGCAAATGTCTTCGTTCCCTCGTCAAATGGAAAAATCCCAGGTTCATGTCCCAAAGGCCAGTGTTAGGAGCATCATGTTGCAGGAAGATCCTTTCAACAGACGCCTCCCTCACGGGCTGGGGCGCGGTCATGGAAGGCCGGTTTGCGAGAGGTCGGTCATGGACTTTCCTCCCAGAGCTCCACGGCCACCATGTCCTGATATGGTCCGACAATATGTCTGTGGTATCGTATCTGAATCTTCAGGGGGTTCTGAGGTCACACTGAGGCCCACTATGCAGGTTGCCGCACCAGATCCTTCTGTGGTCCCAGGGGAAACTGTCGTCTCTCAGAGCAATGTACGTCCTAGGGGACCAGAACCAGGGAGCAGACGTCCTGTCGAGGCAGGGGCTGAGGCTTCAACTGGTGTCGAGAACGGGGCTAAGGCTCCAACTGGTGTCGAGAACAGAGGGTGGACCCAGTCAACTGCGCTGTGGCTTCAATGCTGGAGTTCCTCCAGGACCGTTTCTCCGCCGATCTGACCCCATCCACTCTGAAGGTGTATGTGGCTCCCATAAGATGCCATGAAAGCTATCTTACACCCCAGGCCGGGCTACGTGCCCAAGGTTCCATCTGTGGGGATGAGGTCAGTGTTTCTTCAGGCTTTTCATCCTCCGTCTCACGGGGACGGCAAAGGAAGCTAGGCTGCACCTGCTCTGCCCAGTCAGGGCTCTGAGAATTTATGTTGAGAGGTCAGCACAATGAGAGATCGGACCAGCTGTTGGTGTGTTTTGGCCCTCCTAAGAAAGGGTTGCCATACTTCAGATGCGTTTATGCTTAGGGAGTACCCCCCAAATTTGTTGTTTCGTCGCAGTGCTCGTACCCTCTCAGGGAACAAGGGTTATATACATAACCCGAGACGTTTTGAGAAGCACTACCACGTCACCACAGTCCACCACACCATTTTTCTGTCAACAGCAGGTGAGGGAAGCAAAAGGTTAAGGTCCTTACCTAAGACAATGTTCACTCTAATAAGAGGGGACCCAGTCAACTAATGAACTTTTCCCATCAGATGAAGATTCCCTCATTGTGCAGGATCTTCTACAGTATCCCACCGATCTGTCCAGTCGTGCTGCCTTCCATTCCCCGAGACGCCTAGGCTTGACCTTTCCTCCTCCATCAAGACATCCACTACCATCTCCAGCATCCTCCTACACCTCAGCACACCCCATGATTCCTGCATTAGGAAAAAGGACAGTGTTGGGGTTAAGACAAGCACTAATCAGCGCTGACATTTTCTAGGAGGACGAATAAAGCATAACTGTACAACATGTATGTGTCACTCCAAGCAGGTTTTCCATATCAAAAGCCACAAACAAGGCACAAGGACCTGAATTCTCACTTCCATTGAACACCTTCTACCTTCCTCTCAGGAACGGTTCTTCCATAAGCGTCAGGCCGCAGTAGCAGGCCCAACTCTTCTCTACAGACCACAAATTTCTCCAGCACTGAGCCCCACGTCACAATGCCTGCTTCCATTGTTCCATTGCTGCCTCCGCCAGCAGTGCAGGCTCTGTTATCATAGCTTTTTTCTGCCACTTTCTCTAACCCCCACCATCAAACTCTAGCAGAAGGCTGCCTCCGTAAGCGGCACAGGCCCAGTTGCCTTTTTGTTCTCCCCAACTTTCCTCCTTTCCCATCTTTCCCGTTCCTTCTCTGTTGGGGTTGCTGACCCAAATGTAAGGTTGCCTCCGAAAGCTGTCTCGGCTCCTGCTTTCTCTCCCCCTAACACTGTTTCCCAAACTCGTTCTCCTTTCACTTTGTTTTCTGCGACACCGATGCCCATCCCGCCGAATGCTACAGCCTTGGAACCGCTCCCTGTCACTAGCAATGTCAGAGCACATATAAATATTCAGGCTGTTGGCGCCCTAGGTGGACTCATTCCCAACCCCAGTAACTTACTATTCAGATCGAATATTCCCATAAACCACCATGACGACTCATGGGGTGACATACTTTATTTTGTCTAGCAGGGGTCTCTGGGGGTAATGTTGTTTGTGTTCTCAGGTTGAGCACTGTGATACAGGTGTGAAGGATTGACGGTGATTAACCATGCTGCTTATAAGAAGCTTGAGAGTTGACAAGAGTGGGCTATTATGTGTTGGGACAAAAGCCTGTGAGGGTAATCTCTCCGTTCCTGGAAGCTTGGTTTATCCTGTTGGCTCTCTCATCCTCTTGATGTGCTCATCTTGTAACTTTGTTATTTTAATAATTTAAATGTAGTTATGTCCTTTTGATTAAAAACGGATGACAAAGTGTTTGTTATTGTGTTTTTTATAAATAAACAAAAAGCTTCTCAGTTTTTGCTTTCTGCTGAGACAGAGTTAGAATGAGAACTGTTTAAACTAAAAATAAATACATAAATTGCCAGCTGCTAACCTACATGTATTAACAAAAATAAAATTATTGTTGCAGCTGCTGATCTTTATAGCTATATTTAAACAACCATTGGTTCACAATAGAAATATATTTGTCAACAGAACATGGGCATGTCAAAACCTGAACATGTTTTTTTTTTTTTTTTTTATCATTCTTTTTCTGGCTAATTTCCAGGCCAGTTATTTGGAATATTTCCAGGTTCTTAGCCAGAAATAAAACAAGAGTGTCAATGTGCTCCACAGTCAATCTAATGAGTCTAAGACTGCAGGTAAAGCCTGATGTGCTAAACACACGTTCTGAAGCACAGCTTGAGGCTGGAATGCACAGTTACTGTCTGGCTAAATGTGCAAGACTTGTCGGGGTGGCTGCATGGTCCATCCACCAGGTGACTGGGTCTTCAGAAGCACCTATCTCTGCCATTTGTTTGTACAACAAGAATTCACTTGCAAATTGGTCAGCATGGGAGGCAGACTGACCCCCCTCAGCATCACCTGCTGCTAGCTTTACTGACTTCTCCATTTTTTCAAACTTAATGGTGGAGAGCAGACTTTTCAAGTCTGTTTTTCTTTTCTTTCTTTTTTTGCCCCCTCTTGATCTTCTTGTTTTGTTTCCTCTGGTGCTGCTTGGACCTCATTCTTTTGCTCTGGTGAAGTTACAACCGATTTCTGTAAAAGTACTGCTTTTACCTCTTCCTCCATGTGAACGAAACTATCCTAAAATCTTGAGTCAAGGAATGTTGCAGTGTTCAGAGCAGTGTCCAGAAGTTTGTTTTCATATCTTGCTGTGAAGTTTGTTCTTATTTTTTTCTTTCATTTAACATGAAAGAGGGCTTTCTCCTTCCTTTAATGTCAGAAAGGAAAGTAGTTTCCATTTGAGAGGCAACACAGAAGATAATGTGGGGTCGTTCTCTCCACTTAACACATAACTCCACTTAGTGGGCCAAGAATTTCTCTAACAATATCTAGTGTTGCCATATCTGAGTCTTTAGACATCAGATGCCACTTCTTTCGATTTTCAGCCAAAACGGCACAGACGGATTGTTTCTGTATACAGAATCTTTCCACCATCTCAAAGGTGGAGTTCCAGCGTGTAGGCTCATCATTATTGAGCTTTTGCATAGGTAGATTTAAGGCCTTCTGTTTGTCCTTTCTCATCATTTTGTTTGACCTGGAAAAGGCAGATACAGTTACCCGGAGCCGGGACAAGACACTTGAGACACGGAACAAGCCTAATGCCTTGCCTACAGCCAGATGAAGGTTATGTCCAAAACTAAAGTCTAGGTGTAATTTTCAAATGCCTTTTTGTTGTTAGTGGCATTGTCAGTGGTTATGCCAGCCATTTTAACAGGTCCAGTCCCCATTTTTCCGACACTATCTCCTCCAGGGCTTCATTGAGACTGTCTGCTGTATGATCTGTATATAAAGCTGAACATCCTAAACACCAGGACTGTGTTTCCCAGGAATCAGTTATATAGTGGATTGTGACTGCCATGTTAGTGGTACATGCGAAGAAAGACCGGTATGTGAGTTGTGACTGAATAACATTCCTGGTCTCAGTGTAGAGCTTTGGGATTTCATTATACATTAAATTATTTCTTCCAGGCATATCATATTTTCTGTCCAGCTGCTGCACAAGGTTTCGGTATCCACTTTTCTCAACTGTGAATATAGGCACCTGATCAAGACAGATAAACTCAGCTACTGCTTTGTTTAATCTTTTTGCATCTTTTGAGTCTGTGTCATATTTGCGGTATACTTCTAACACAGCAGGAAGGGAGGGCTGCCTCATTTTTGTGGTGGCTGGTTCTGCTGGTAGCTGTTTGCTTACCTGTTGGGGTGGGGGAGATGGAAAATGATGCTAATGCTTCAACCCTTTTATATTTCACTTTCTTAGCGCAGGCATCAACCAATGAGATGTAATGAGTCTTTTGTGTTCGGTCTACTTTAGCACACCAGTGTGCAGGCTGATAATTCTAGAACTGAGCTTCATTACAATTAAGTTACAGACTTAGATTTTTTTTGTTTATTTTTTTCATGCTAAAAAATGTAAATTATTTGCAGTTAAGCTTTTTTTTCAATACATGTAGGTGCGCTTTTGATAATGAGTTAATGCATTTATAATAGTAATGATTAGATTATTGTAAATAATTTGATTAAGGTAGATAATCACAATCACACAATGTTATTAAAGCATAAATTAGTTTAAAATAATTTTATATCCCCTTCACTTGATTATTTATGTATTTATTTTAAATGAATAAAATACAATTACTACTTTCTCTGCCATTAACGAGTAACCTTGTCTTTTATATGTTCAAGAGCATTCACTAACCTGTCGCTCTTTGCGAAAAACACACATTCAATGTGTCGTAGAAGCAGCGCGCTGTAAACACACTGCCCTCTGCTGCCGCACACCAGGAAATACAGCAGTCACTCTTAAAGTACCGTTACTTATCAAATGTAGAATCGTACCGTTTTTAAAAACAGGGTATCGCGGTACATTTCTAGTACCGGTATACCGTGCAAAACTAATTTGGATGATTCTTTAATAAAAATTATTATTTGGATTATTCTTTAATCAGATTTATAGTTTGGATAATTCTTTAATTGGAATTATAATATGGATGATTCTTTAATTGGAATTATAATTTTGATGATTCTTTTATTGGAATTATAATTTAGATGACTCTTTAAAGGGTTACTTCAGCAATTAGCATATGGCTTTGTATCAGTAGAAACCCTGGAGTATAATCAAATGATTGTGCTTTCCCCCCTCATATCCCCCTGAGACAAGAGATTTATGCATTTTATTTCTGGAAAATTCCTCATACGATGCAAATTGACGATATTTGCATCATAGGAGGAATGTTTGGCGAAAGGCTAAAGACTACAGCCAGCAGAGGGAGCCATTTCCGCATGTTTTGAACCCACGCATGGGGGATGGGAGATCACACTGACAGCTCACCTCGCAGCTACAGGCACTCATTTAAACGGAGCTATGGTGAGCAGTGTAAGTATTTTAACTTCTCAAATTATTTTTTTATGAAAGTTAAGCTTGCAAAGGCATGAACTGAAACGCGCCAGACTGAACTCCCGTTGTGAATGTATGCCGCGAGTGTAGTCACGATTACCTCAGCTCTCATCATGAGAGCTCATCAGCTCATTTATCTCACTCCTGCAGTTAGTGCTCAGTGCTGTGATACTCGCGCGGTGACTCACTCATTAGATTGAACAGACACCTTCAGTTTTTAATTGTAGTGTCTTCTCCAACTCAGTCACAGTAATCAAGTTGGTGGCTTTGGGAATGGCCTCACAGGGCAGCAAAGCAATCTGGGAATTGTAGTATTTCATCCCCATGAGACTAAAGTACATTTTCTTTCTTTTCTTTTGTCAGTCTAGAAGGCACCAAATTAAAATATAATTTCACATTTCTACAAACATTGATGGCCCAGTTTAAATACAGTTTCATCCTCCCAGCACTGAAGTACCCCTTTAATTAGAATTAGAATTTGGGAAAAGTCTTGGAGTAAGATTATTGGTTTGGAAATTGGATTATTATTTGGAGAAACTAAGTTTTAGGGAGTGTCATACAAAAAGGTTTTATTTTTGGTTTGGATTGGTGGTTTTTGACTGAAGAGAGAGAGAGATAATTGGCCGACAGTTGCACTTAAACTGCTCAGATGCTGCGATTTAAACTGCATAAGCCATGAGAAAGCCGTGTTAGGCTGAAGAAGAAGCGCTTAAAGGGTGGCTGCATGGTGGCTTTACAAAGAGTTGTGGCAGTGGACGTGTGACCAGTTGGTTTGGAAGAGTATAACTTTTGGTTTATTTTTAGTAGTTATGGCGGGAAAATAAAAGCCGAAATGGATTTGTTACAGGACTTTTTGGTTGTCACAGACACGCCAGGCTCCCACACAGACTCACAGCACACGCTCTCACCTGAGTATTGATCATCTACACCTGCAGCACATCATCACCACAATCACCAGGAGCACAAAAGTCACACACACAGTGACTGTCCGGTCTCATGTGCAATAGGTACATTCCCTGCTGAATTCTACTATTCTTACCTTAAGGACTCCCTTGATGATACTTACCCTTCTCCAGCGTCTTCCTCAAGTCTTCAGCGATCTCCTGTGTCCAGTGTGTGTGTTCCGTGTTTTCCAGTAGTCTCCATCATTGATCTCTAAGTGCACCCTGAAAAATCAAACCAAGACCAGTCACCGGCACATCTCCATTCAGTCAAGTTGCATATCTACTGGTTTCTCAATAAACTTGATTCCCTTACCATCTTGTCTCCGTAGCTCTGTACCGTAACAGGTTACTCCTATAAAGGGAAAATCTAGGTCTTTCGAAATAATCATTATTCAAAGTAGCTGAACATTTCGATTTTGAATTAGTTGTAATAAAAAGTTAAGAAAATAAAAATAAAAAGTGTCAGTAACACTTTACGGTAAGGGTACATGAATTATCATGAATTCATGCATTAATTCATGCATGACTTATGCATTACTACATGGACTGAAAAAGAAATGATAACAATCTTTTATTGCGCAACAGTATTATAATATGAAAGACTTCAATATAGAGCAGCACAAAGCACACATGCGCTAATGCTCATCCCATGTGCAGAATGATATGCTCGAAGCAACACGGAGTCATAGTGTAACACGTATGATTACTGCAATAATAGATTAAAATAGTGGACCAGTATCAGAAAGACTAAGTTCAGCTCAGGGAGGAAAATGGCGTGTTCAATGAGACACAGACACGTGGTTGCGATACCCAAAAGTGTAGTATATTATAGTGACATAAGCTGACAGACAGTTTCAATATTTACATGTACACAAAGATGGTAATGAGTTCATAACTGTTAATAAACAAATCTAAGTGTTGTTTTCTCAAGTCATACACAATCATTCAAATGATTAAAAGCTGCAACCGTCCTTGCACAATGCACACTGGGTCAATCAGTTCATTAAATTCAAAGAACCATAATGTAGGAATGTGTGTATTGGTGTGCGGGGATGTGTAAGGGGAGCAGCTGCAGCGCCTCCTACCACACCGGCAAATGCTTGCACTCAATCTTCGGTTCAGGGCCTAGTAGCTCGCCATCCATACAAGAAACCTGGCCTGTATAAACAGGACCAAGCAATGAGCAACACTGATTAAGCATTACAATAAGTAACAATTATATAATGTCACATCATATCATAATCATCATCACCATGTACATGATTCAATTTTATCCTGCATATAGCAGTCAACAAGAGTACTCTATAAATAGACAATATCATCAATAATTCCAAAACACATCTCAGCATTAATTAGAACCAGTTCACAATCAAACATCAATATTGCTATAAATGTCATTAAATATTTAGTGCATCAGTTATATAAAATTAATACAATTAAGCACATAATATATTCTGATTAAGTAATAAATTGATACAGCCAGCGCCAGCACCGGCTAATAAATCTATATACCATACACAAGTACTAACATTAGCTCTTTAACACTATATGATACAAACAATGACACTCACCAGTTCTCGTATGATTAAGTCACTCAATACAGCAGTCTCAACACAAGGCAAAAGCAAATCACGATGGAGTGTGCGAGTAGGTCCTTCCTTAGTTTCTGGCCTCACAGTGTAAACTGGAAGATCCCCAGCCCGTTTCACAACCACATATACCTCTTGTTCCCACTTGTCTTCAAGCTTGTGCTTGCCTCGGATTCTAACATTACGGACAAGAACTCGGTCGCCCACCTCCAAACTTGCAGGTGTAACACGTTGATCGAACCGGTCTTTGTTCCTTTTGGCTGACTTCTGAGCATTCTGGGTTGAAAGCTTATAACTCTCCTCAAGACGAGATCTTAAATGCTTCACATACTGAGAATGTGAGGAAGATGGAGATTCACGGACAGGCAAGCCAAAAGCTAAATCAACTGGAAGCCGCGGTGATCGTCCAAACAGGAGTTCATAGGGCGTGAACCCTGTTACCTCATTTCGCGTACAGTTATACGCATGGACAAGAGGTTTAACGTATTCCCTCCACTTAGCCTTCTGCTTGCTCTCAAGGGTGCCCAGCATGTTTAACAATGTCCGGTTGAAGCGTTCAACGGGGTTGCCCCTGGGGTGGTAAGGGGTCGTTCGAGTTTTCTCAATGCCAGCCACATCACAGAGCTCCTTAATCAGCTTAGATTCAAAATCTGGGCCCTGGTCAGAATGTAGACGCTCAGGGATGCCATAACAACTCATAAAGTCATTCCACAGACATTTCGCCACAGTCTTGGCCTTCTGGTTTGCAGTTGGAATAGCGACAGAAAATTTGGTGAAGTGATCCGTAAGCACCAAGATGTTCTTTGTGTTACTGCTATCTGGCTCAATGGTAAGAAAATCCATACATAACAACTCCAAAGGACGACTAGTTTGGATATTTACTAAAGGAGCTGCCCTTTCTGGAAGACTCTTGCGTCGTACGCACCGACCACAAGTTTTAATGAAGTTCTCAACATTAACCGCCATCTTAGGCCAGAAGAACCGCTGCCGTACCAAATCCAGGGTACGCTCTATGCCCATGTGCCCCATGTCACTGTGGAGACTCTTCAAGACAACTGTACGCAAGACTGAGGGCAAAACAAGCTGTAGAACAGGTTTATCTTCATCCTGCCTTCTCCTATACAAAATACCATCTTCCAGCTTTAACCGATTACACTCCCGTAACAACAATGCAATTTCAGGAAGTTCCTCTCGGGCATTGGGGGGAACTTTTTCTCCTGTCTCGAGTTGATGGATAACTTCACGGATTACTGGATCAGCACGTTGTTCTTCCCTCAGGTCAGTGTGGGTCAGCGGGGATATGACAGGAAGGCCATGTGATTCCTCCTTAGCGAAACTGTCAGGGATGATATTAGCATGAACAGAAAGTGACTCAACTAGGGTCATATCACTTTGGGAGTACTCAGCAAGACAGCATGATCTAACAAGACTGCTCTGGCAAATAGCAACCACACTATCAGGGGATATTTCTGAAATTTCACCCGGGTCACACCGTTGATTCACTAAACGAGTCACAAGCTCACACTCTTCACAACCTGCACTTTTATCTAACACTTCTCCGTGACAGCGCCGGGATAGAGCATCAGCATCAAAGTTGTGTTTGCCAGCACGATACTGCATCTTAAAGGAATATGTCGACAAGGCAGCTAACCATCGATGGCTTGTGGCATCCAGTTTCGCTGAGGTCAAGACATATGTAAGAGGATTGTTATCTGTGACGACCGTGAAGTTAGCACCATAAAGATAATCATGGAATTTCTCTGTGACACTCCATTTTAAAGCCAGAAACTCAAGTTTGTGTGCTGGGTATCGAGACTCACTCTTAGACAGGCCTCGGCTGGCATAAGCAATGACCCGCAGCTGACCATCCTGTTCTTGGTATAAAACGGCTCCCAATCCAATTATGCTAGCATCTGTGTGCAAAATGTAAGGCAATTGTGGATTGGCGAACCCAAGGACAGGAGCAGATGTTAACTTTGAGATTACGGTGTTAAAAGCAGCATGACAGTCGGCCGTCCATCTCTCCCCAAAGGACTGCTTCGGATCCCGGAACTTCCCTGCAGGACTTTTATCTTTATTAGACTGACGAAGAGGTGCATAGCCTTGAGTAAGAACATTAAGGGGTTTTACCAGGGTGGCATAATCCTTAATGAAACGCCGGTAATACCCTGCGAACCCCAGGAAAGACCGCAACTCTTTGAGATTTCGGGGTACTGGCCAGGATTTGAGAGTGGATATTTTCTCAGGGTCCGTTTCAACACCCTTTTCAGACACGATATGTCCCAGATAACGTACACTGGACTGGAAGAATTTACATTTTTCAGGAGACAACTTCAAGCCAAATCCAGCCAAGCGGGTAAGTACTTTGAGTAACCGGTTCTCATGTTCCTCTAAAGTGTCAGAAAAGATAATAATGTCATCTAGGAACACAAGGACCTCCTTAAGGTTTAAATCACCCATACACTTTTCCATCAGTCTCTGGAATGTACTTGGAGCATTAGTGACCCCTTGTGGCATCCGATTCCATTCCCAGAACCCTAACGGTGTAACGAATGCAGTTTTAGCCTTGTCGACTTCATCCATTTGAATCTAATAATATCCAGACTTTAGATCCAGAACTGTAAACCATTTGGAACCCGTTAATGCTGAAAATGACTCCTCAAGATTCGGCAAGGCATATGCATCTTTCACTGTTTGCAAGTTTAATTTACGATAATCGATACATAACCGTACGTCACCATTCCGTTTCCGGACCACCACAATTGGGGAAGCAAAGGGTGACTCTGACTCACGGATGACACCAGCGTTGAGCAAATCTTGCAAATGGCTCCGCACAGCTTCAATGTCACGAGGATGGATCGGCCTAGCCCGCTGCTTAAAAGGGGTTTCATCATGGAGCTTAATGCGATGCTTTACCTGCTCCGTGCAGCCGAAATCAAGATCATGGTGAGAAAATACTTCAGGCATTTGACTGAGCTTGAGGGTTATTCGCTCCTTCCATTCCGGCGGAATAGGAGATTCTCCAAATGTTAACTCCAAGGCGCCTCTCTGAGAACCTCCTGAATCTGAAGGGGTTTTTACAGTCTGCTGGGCCAAGATAGTGAGTGATGTGCCAATATCAGCAATTACTGTCATAGGCGGAATTAAAACATTTTGTTCAGACTCATTCATAACAAGAACAGGAACCTTGTAGGGAGCATGATTTGGAAGTGTGATGAGACAGCTCTGGACACACAGCCCACCAGGAAGTGATGATGTTGGATGTTCAATTACAGCCCATTGAACTTTTGAAGAACTGTCTACTCTAGCAGAACCTTCAAGGACAATGGTCTGACCAGCAGGAATCAAAACTGGCATCTGACTCAACAACCTCACAACTCCTGTTCTGCCCACCTGATTCTGTTGGTACTTCACTTGCAGGAGCTTTAAGACTGCACAATACCCTTGGGCCATAGGTTGAAAACTGGAAAAGTCACTGCTGATATATCGTTCATATAAAGGCTCTAGAGTATTCATACCGATCAGCACAGGTGAAGAATCCCCTGGATGTACATCGGGTACAACAAGAGCAAGAGTCGGTATATCAACTTCTTTCCCCAAAAACTCTTTGGGAAAAGCAATATTCACCTCTACATAACCCAGGTATGGCACTGACTGACCGGCGGCACCCTCAACCTGAAGTAAGTTGTAAAGTGGCTTCACAGGGCAATGGCTGAGGCTCTGGTTATAGAAAGAGACAGGAATCGTAGTGACCTGCGAGCCTGTATCTAAAAGACAGTGGGAACTTTGTTCAGCAATCTGAACCACAGCAAAACACTTTGAGCCCACAAGCCCTTTTGGAAATTTTATGGGTGCATTCTTCATCTTAGACAGTGACATTTCTGCACAATTAACGGTCTTGGCTTTGGGACAATTTTGGTCCCCACTGGCCCCTGTCTGCCCCACAACAGGAACCGGACTCAGTTTAAATGAACAAAGTTAGAGGCGTTCTGTTGATTGCTGGTGAACTGTTTCTTCTTACGAGCAACCAGAGTAGGGTTAGGCTCATTTTCACATTGGGGACGGATGTGGCCATCCTCACCACATCGAAAACAATAACCAGGTTTGGGCTGAGTCAGTGTAGGTGGACGGGACTGCTGATTAGCTGCTCTGACATGTGGCTTACTGTAAGACGAAGTCTTTGAAATGGAACTGACCTTTGATTGACTGGCCGTAAGCATGGCTAACTGTCGCTGGACTTCAGCTAGTTGTTGTGCTAGTTGCTGGGTAATGTTAATCAAAGATGTCACTGCCCTTCCATCTTCACTGTCAGAACGAACAACCTGAGCATGAGATGTGACCTTCTGCCGTGTAGACCCCAGGTGCTGCTTCATTCGAAGTGCTTTAGCTGCCTCCCGATCCTCTTCGGTACGCAAGAGTAGCAGCAGCTCAGAAAAGTTAGGTGGACAAGTCTTCTTTTGCTTAAGCTGAAGTTCAGCAATAAGTGAATTATCCCAGCACCCCCGACAGAACTGATTCAACAAATGACGATTAACCTCAGACTCTATGACACCTCCTCTTTTCTTAGCTGAGTTCAGGGCAACCTGGAGCCGTTGGAGGAAGGCAGATGGTTTCTCACCTCCGTCCTGAAATGTGTCCATAAATTTAGCAAATAGTTCATCCCCATCTTGCACAGTAGCATAGGCTGAATCAAGAGTATTTAAATACACCACAGGCAATGTACTGGAACTCAATTGCTTGACCATATCTGCTGCTGGAGGAAGAAGACTCTCAACTATCCTCCTAGAACGATGGAGATCAGACGCCGATGGATCTTGCAACAGCAGTTCTACCCCTGACCGCCAGGTGTCATAATCAGCTTCATGTGCAGGTCTTGGGAGCCGACCCGAAAACACCCTAAGCCGTTGGTGATGTACTGCATTCTCCTCATTCTTTACAATGTGCTCCACTACGTAACGTTGTACCTCAGGTGGATGGACATCAATGCTGGCAGATGACTGCCTAAACTCTGGCAGCGTAGGGTCATTCGGATCATTGTGGGGCTCGGTGGCTGACCTGGCCGGTATTGACCTGGGGGCATCTGTGGCTGATGGAGACTGAGTCAATAACTTCACAGATGGCACAGCTAACTCTGTGATGGATAGCTCTTTCACCTGAGTCGCCGAACGGAGCTCAGGAACCGAAAGTCCAATCTGAGTCATCGTCGTTCTGAGCACTTCTTTGTAATCCACCCCTGTTAATTTGGCTAAATTCTGCAAATCAGATAAATACAACGCAGTTTTAGCTTTAGCAAAATGTTCAGTACAAACAGTAGATAACTCTGAAATGCAACATGTATATTTCCTTTCAGCAGAAACAAATGTATAAGGTAAAGTGGGACGCAACACATCCAAAGCGGCACCACTACTGAACTCAATGACAAGTGTACCATCAAATTCAGATTTCTTTTCAGAGATGGTCTCAGTCTTACTAATTAACCCATATTGGCTTAAAAATTCAATGACCTCCTTACCTCCCGGTTCTGTTATGCCTTCCACCAGTACAGCATTTGGTAATTTAATACCACATTTCAAAAACACATCCATGATTTTCACAGAACTGAAATAACTCAATTTAACAACTCAATGTACATTAAACACCCCAATTCCTCCTGGCTGGCTCGCCAAATCTAACACGTATGATTACTGCAATAATAGATTAAAATAGTGGACCAGTATCAGAAAGACTAAGTTCAGCTCAGGGAGGAAAATGGCGTGTTCAATGAGACACAGACACGTGGTTGCGATACCCAAAAGTGTAGTATATTATAGTGACATAAGCTGACAGACAGTTTCAATATTTACATGTACACAAAGATGGTAATGAGTTCATAACTGTTAATAAACAAATCTAAGTGTTGTTTTCTCAAGTCATACACAATCATTCAAATGATTAAAAGCTGCAACCGTCCTTGCACAATGCACACTGGGTCAATCAGTTCATTAAATTCAAAGAACCATAATGTAGGAATGTGTGTATTGGTGTGCGGGGATGTGTAAGGGGAGCAGCTGCAGCGCCTCCTACCACACCGGCAAATGCTTGCACTCAATCTTCGGTTCAGGGCCTAGTAGCTCGCCATCCATACAAGAAACCTGGCCTGTATAAACAGGACCAAGCAATGAGCAACACTGATTAAGCATTACAATAAGTAACAATTATATAATGTCACATCATATCATAATCATCATCACCATGTACATGATTCAATTTTATCCTGCATATAGCAGTCAACAAGAGTACTCTATAAATAGACAATATCATCAATAATTCCAAAACACATCTCAGCATTAATTAGAACCAGTTCACAATCAAACATCAATATTGCTATAAATGTCATTAAATATTTAGTGCATCAGTTATATAAAATTAATACAATTAAGCACATAATATATTCTGATTAAGTAATAAATTGATACAGCCAGCGCCAGCACCGGCTAATAAATCTATATACCATACACAAGTACTAACATTAGCTCTTTAACACTATATGATACAAACAATGACACTCACCAGTTCTCGTATGATTAAGTCACTCAATACAGCAGTCTCAACATAAATGGAGGCATCTAAAGAGGTTGGCAGGCATAACAGTTCAAAACCGGCAGTATAATGATTAATAGAATACGTTTACATAGTTAAACGCCTACCTGCAGCAGCTCAACACGTCGACTCCCACACACACACAAACTAACAGCGCGCGGCCATATTTAAAGGGAAATGACGCGATCTCCGTGCCAAATCTCGCGATACTTGTACAAATCTCGCGATAACGTGAAAGAGTGGAGAGTCGTGAGAACAGAGCATATAACAGTAAACCAGGGTTACAATAGCGCACACATGCAGAGGCAACGCTTCACAACAAGCACAAAGGAAAGAGATATTGATGCATACTGTAGTCCTAATATAGCCTATGCAATAGTTTGTAAAGCCTTTTCTGTAAACTATTTTAAGTATAATAACAGGAATATTGAATCATCATCGTGTTGACTGTCATAACGCGACGCCACAGCAAAGGGAGGGAAGAGTTTATGTGAACTTGAATTTATCGACTTTAATATTCATCTGTACCTCACATTAAACTATGAAAAAGCTTACGATAACTGTGTGTAAAGTCTTGAACTTTCATGGACATATCCATGTCATTTCACAATGCCATCATTAATAACACATTATAATTGTTTCAAAGGACAATGTCACCACTTTAGTTGAGGGGCCACAAACATGATGAAGTCATGAGAAGCTAATGCTTAGTTAATGATGACTACTGTATTATAATGTCACCAGAATTCATGTGCTATGTGCTGAGCCTGTGGTCGTTTTGGGGTCTAACCATTTACCTGCAGGCTATTATGAAAAAGACATGAACATGTTTAACTCAGAGATCACAATTAATAAAACACTTTAGTTAATCACATTAATTGATATAATGTTACTGGTCTAGCCTGTGCATAAGGTAACATTGATTTCTGATTGTCTGAATGTGCTCCTCCCGATAAATATAAAACATAATTTAAAGTAGTCTTACATGCATGAATTAGATCAATGTTTGTTTTTTGTTAACACTGAAAACATCATGATCATGTGTAATAAACCATAATGTATGATGATTTCCTCACCTTAGTTAATGTTTTAATTAAGGCATTGTTCATGCATGAAGTCATGAGTCATGAATGAAGGACTTTGAATTCCTGTTAGTTCCTGATGATTCATGAGATATTAATGCATGTAGTAATGCATAAGTCATGCATGAATTAATGCATGAATTCGAGATAAATCATATACCGTTACCGTAAAGTGTTACCAAAATGTCTTTATACTCCTTAGTATTGTAAGGGTGGATCGCCTACAGTGGTTCTGACTGCAGGGTTGCCGAACGACTAAAGAAACGTTATCAGCGTGATGGTAGAAAACGGCTCGGGTTATGTATATAACCCTTGTTCCCTGAGAGGGAACGAGCACTGCGTCGGAACGACGAAATGGGGATGCTCCCTAAGCATCAGCAGCTCTGAAGTCTGAATAGAAACTAGACCAATCCGATTGGCGTGCGTGATGACGTCATTGTGACGGCGTACCCGGAAGTATAAAAGGGGAGCCGGCGCATAATGGCGGCAGTTTTTTGCTCTGAAGCATGCGCTCCAGGCGTGCCGAGGTGTGGCGGCGCGACGCAGTGCTCGTTCCCTCTCAGGGAACAAGGGTTATATACATAACCCGAGCCGTTCCCTTTATCGAGGGAACTTCACACTGCGTCGGAACGACGAAATGGGGATGAGTACCCACTAGGCCACACCGAGGGTAGCGCCTGGCCTAGTGTGAAGCCAGAGACCGGGCACAACTAGGACTGGAGCACCCTAGCGCCATGCGTCGCAGGGAGATCTAGGCTGTAAAATCTGATAAAAGTGTGCGGGGTGGCCCACCCAGCCGCCTCACAGATATCCTGCAAGGGGACCCCAGAAAGGAGGGCCACTGAAGAGGCCATGCCTCTGGTGGAATGAGCCCTCACGGCCAAGGGTGAAGGCAAACTGCGCACCCGATAGGCCATGGTTATTGCCTGGACAATCCAATTACTGATTGTCTGAGTAGAAGCAGGCAACCCTTTCTTAGGTGAACCGAAGCACACTAACAGCTGCTGAGATCTCCTCCATTGTGCAGACTTCTCCAAATAAACTCTAAGTGCCCGAACCAGGCAGAGTAGGTGAAGTCTCCCTTCTTCCGCCGTCACATTAGGCGGAGGATGAAATGCCTGTAGAACCAGTGACCTGACCACCCTTGATGGGACCTTAGGTACCAAAATTAACATTAAAGAGGTGTGTAAACTCGCAAGTACGATGTCAAAAGCTGTATATTTCTCTGGTCCTCTCCCCGCGAAAAGGAGTGATGAAATAGTTAGCAGATTATCATCACTCAATGGCTGGTTGTCTAAGTGGTGTCTGCAAAATAACATAGGGTTCATAGACAATTGGAAAGGTTTTTGGGGCAGACCTGACCTGTTGAAGATGGACGGCATTCATCCCTCCTGGGCTGGTGCTGCTCTTCTCTCTAGTAATTTGGCACATAGTCTTAGAGCTAAACCTTGACTCACTGGGGCCCAGGTCAGGAAGCAGACAAACTGGCTAAACCAACCGTCTGCTAGCTGTCTCACGTCACCAAAGTCAGCTAAATCCCAGCACATAGAGACTCTTTCACCTAGATATTATCACATAGAGACTGTGTCCGTTCCCCGAATTAGTAAATACAAAAAAACATCAAAACCATTCAACAGTAAAAATTTAATTGATGTCCAACAAATAAACAACAGATATAATACGGATGAACAATTGATAAAGCTTGGGTTGCTGAATATTCGATCCCTTTCGCCAAAAACGCTTGTTGTCAATGATATGATTATAGATCATAACTTAGATGTGCTGTGTTTGACAGAAACCTGGCTAAAACCTGATGATTACATTACTTTAAATGAGTGCACCCCCCGAGATTATTGTTACAAACATGAGCCACGTCTGAAAGGTAAAGGGGGAGGTGTGGCTGTAATTTATAATAATATTTTCAGTATTACTCAGAAGTCTAGTTTCAAATATAATTCCTTTGAAGTTTTGGTGCTTTATGTAACACTGTGTAGTGTAAATGATAAATCCCTTCTGACATTTGTGTTGGCTACTGTATACAGGCCACCAGGGCACAATACAGACTTTATCAAAGAATTTGCTGGTTTTGTATCGGAGTTAGTATTAGCTGTAGATAAAGTACTAATTGTTGGGGATTTTAATATCCACGTAGACAATGAAAAAGACGCATTGGGATTGGCATTTAGAGACATTCTAAACTCTATTGGAGTTAGACAACACGTATCGGGACCCACTCATCGCCTTAATCATACTTTAGATCTAATAATGTCACATGGAATAAATGTTGATACTGTTAAAATTCTGCAGCAGAGCGATGACATCTCAGATCATTACCTAATATCATGTATACTTAATTTACCTAAGGCTGCAAAGCCATCCCCTCGCTTCAAATATGGCAGGACGATAACCGCTGCGACTAAAGATTGCTTTGTACATAATCTTCCTCATCAGTTCCATCTCCTCAGCATTACAGATAGCCAAGAGGAACTTGATGCTGCAACAGAAACTATTGACTCTCTCCTTACTAGCACTTTAGACATAGTTGCTCCCCGGCGCTTAAAGAAGATTAAAGCAAATAATCCAACGCCGTGGTACAACGAGCACACTCGGGCCCTTAAAACAGCAGCCAGAAAAATGGAGCGCAGCTGTAAGAAAACAAAACTAGAGGTTTTTCGCAATTTGTGGAAAGAGAGCATGATTGCATACAGAAAGGCCATAAAAACTGCTAGATCTGCTTATTTCTCATCTCTTTTAGAAGAAAACAAACACAACCCTAAGTATTTATTCGATACAGTGGCTAAATTATCAAAAAATAAAGCTTCAGCTTCTGATGTTTGTAAACAACACAGCAGTAATGACTTTATGAACTTCTTTACTAGTAAGATTGATAATATTAGGAATAAAATAATAACCATGCAGCCGTCTATTACAGTATCACTTCAGACAGAGCACTGCAGGGTCACTGAGGAAAAATTACACTCATTCACTGCTATAGGAGGAGAAGAACTGGCTAAACTTGTAAAATCATCAAAATCAACAACATGTATGCTTGACCCTATACCGACTAGGCTATTAAAAGAGATACTTCCAGAGGTCATAGATCCTCTGCTTAATATCATTAATTCATCTTTGACATTAGGATATGTACCGAAAACTTTTAAGTTGGCTATAATTAAACCACTTATTAAAAAAACGCAACTTGATCCTAAAGAATTAGTCAATTACAGGCCAATCTCGAATCTACCGTTTCTATCAAAAATACTAGAAAAGGCTGTGTCTTCACAATTATGTTCTTTTTTAGAAAGAAATGGTATATGTGAGGATTTCCAGTCAGGATTTAGACCGTATCATAGCACTGAGACTGCTCTAATTAGAGTTACAAATGATTTACTCTTATCATCTGATCGTGGTTGTATCTCTCTATTAGTGTTACTCGATCTTAGCGCTGCATTTGATACTATCGATCACAATATTCTTCTGAATAGAATCGAAAATTATGTTGGCGTTAGTGGAACTGCTTTGGCATGGTTTAAATCGTACTTATCTGACCGTTATCGGTTTGTAGCAGTAAATGAAGAGATGTCACACCGATCACAAGTTCAGTATGGGGTACCGCAAGGCTCAGTGTTAGGACCGTTGCTTTTCACCCTGTATATGCTACCACTGGGAGGTATCATTAAGAAGCATGGCGTTAGTTTTCATTGTTATGCTGACGATACTCAGCTCTATATTTCCTCACGCCCTGATGAAACCTACCAATTCACAAGATTAACAGAATGCATAGCTGATATAAAAAATTGGATGAATAGTAATTTTCTGCAACTTAATTCAGATAAAACTGAATTTTTAATTATTGGACAGAAAAGCTCCACAAGTAGTAACCGAGAATACTGTCTAACACTTGATGACTGCTCTGTCAAGCCCTCGTCGTCAGTGAGGAACCTGGGTGTGCTCTTTGATACCAATCTTTCATTTGAAAGCCACGTTTCTAGCATCTGTAAAACCGCATTCTATCATCTTAAAAATATATCTAAATTACGGCACATGCTTTCAATGCAAAATGCTGAACAGTTAGTACAAGCGTTCATGAGCTCAAGGCTAGATTATTGTAATGCTCTACTGGGTGGTTGCCCTGCTCGCTTAATAAGCAAACTCCAGCTAGTCCAAAATGCAGCAGCTAGAGTTCTTACTAGAACCAGGAAGTATGATCATATTAGTCCAGTTCTGTCAACACTGCACTGGCTCCCTATTAAACATCGCATACATTTTAAAATCTTGCTTATTACTTACAAAGCACTAAATAGTTTAGCTCCCCGGTACTTAAGCGAGCTCTTAACGCATTATACCCCATCATTGTTACAGGACTTTTTGGTTGTGTCACAGACACGCCAGGCTCCCACACAGACTCACAGCACACGCTCTCACCTGAGTATTGATCATCTACACCTGCAGCACATCATCACCACAATCACCAGGAGCACAAAAGTCACACACACAGTGACTGTCCGGTCTCATGTGCAATAGGTACATTCCCTGCTGAATTCTACTATTCTTACCTTAAGGACTCCCTTGATGATACTTACCCTTCTCCAGCGTCTTCCTCAAGTCTTCAGCGATCTCCTGTGTCCAGTGTGTGTGTTCCGTGTTTTCCAGTAGTCTCCATCATTGATCTCTAAGTGCACCCTGAAAAATCAAACCAAGACCAGTCACCGGCACATCTCCATTCAGTCAAGTTGCATATCTACTGGTTTCTCAATAAACTTGATTCCCTTACCATCTTGTCTCCGTAGCTCTGTACCGTAACAGGTTACTCCTATAAAGGGAAAATCTAGGTCTTTCGAAATAATCATTATTCAAAGTAGCTGAACATTTCGATTTTGAATTAGTTGTAATAAAAAGTTAAGAAAATAAAAATAAAAAGTGTCAGTAACACTTTACGGTAAGGGTACATGAATTATCATGAATTCATGCATTAATTCATGCATGACTTATGCATTACTACATGGACTGAAAAAGAAATGATAACAATCTTTTATTGCGCAACAGTATTATAATATGAAAGACTTCAATATAGAGCAGCACAAAGCACACATGCGCTAATGCTCATCCCATGTGCAGAATGATATGCTCGAAGCAACACGGAGTCATAGCGCACACATGCAGAGGCAACGCTTCACAACAAGCACAAAGGAAAGAGATATTGATGCATACTGTAGTCCTAATATAGCCTATGCAATAGTTTGTAAAGCCTTTTCTGTAAACTATTTTAAGTATAATAACAGGAATATTGAATCATCATCGTGTTGACTGTCATAACGCGACGCCACAGCAAAGGGAGGGAAGAGTTTATGTGAACTTGAATTTATCGACTTTAATATTCATCTGTACCTCACATTAAACTATGAAAAAGCTTACGATAACTGTGTGTAAAGTCTTGAACTTTCATGGACATATCCATGTCATTTCACAATGCCATCATTAATAACACATTATAATTGTTTCAAAGGACAATGTCACCACTTTAGTTGAGGGGCCACAAACATGATGAAGTCATGAGAAGCTAATGCTTAGTTAATGATGACTACTGTATTATAATGTCACCAGAATTCATGTGCTATGTGCTGAGCCTGTGGTCGTTTTGGGGTCTAACCATTTACCTGCAGGCTATTATGAAAAAGACATGAACATGTTTAACTCAGAGATCACAATTAATAAAACACTTTAGTTAATCACATTAATTGATATAATGTTACTGGTCTAGCCTGTGCATAAGGTAACATTGATTTCTGATTGTCTGAATGTGCTCCTCCCGATAAATATAAAACATAATTTAAAGTAGTCTTACATGCATGAATTAGATCAATGTTTGTTTTTTGTTAACACTGAAAACATCATGATCATGTGTAATAAACCATAATGTATGATGATTTCCTCACCTTAGTTAATGTTTTAATTAAGGCATTGTTCATGCATGAAGTCATGAGTCATGAATGAAGGACTTTGAATTCCTGTTAGTTCCTGATGATTCATGAGATATTAATGCATGTAGTAATGCATAAGTCATGCATGAATTAATGCATGAATTCGAGATAAATCATATACCGTTACCGTAAAGTGTTACCAAAATGTCTTTATACTCCTTAGTATTGTAAGGGTGGATCGCCTACAGTGGTTCTGACTGCAGGGTTGCCGAACGACTAAAGAAACGTTATCAGCGTGATGGTAGAAAACGGCTCGGGTTATGTATATAACCCTTGTTCCCTGAGAGGGAACGAGCACTGCGTCGGAACGACGAAATGGGGATGCTCCCTAAGCATCAGCAGCTCTGAAGTCTGAATAGAAACTAGACCAATCCGATTGGCGTGCGTGATGACGTCATTGTGACGGCGTACCCGGAAGTATAAAAGGGGAGCCGGCGCATAATGGCGGCAGTTTTTTGCTCTGAAGCATGCGCTCCAGGCGTGCCGAGGTGTGGCGGCGCGACGCAGTGCTCGTTCCCTCTCAGGGAACAAGGGTTATATACATAACCCGAGCCGTTCCCTTTATCGAGGGAACTTCACACTGCGTCGGAACGACGAAATGGGGATGAGTACCCACTAGGCCACACCGAGGGTAGCGCCTGGCCTAGTGTGAAGCCAGAGACCGGGCACAACTAGGACTGGAGCACCCTAGCGCCATGCGTCGCAGGGAGATCTAGGCTGTAAAATCTGATAAAAGTGTGCGGGGTGGCCCACCCAGCCGCCTCACAGATATCCTGCAAGGGGACCCCAGAAAGGAGGGCCACTGAAGAGGCCATGCCTCTGGTGGAATGAGCCCTCACGGCCAAGGGTGAAGGCAAACTGCGCACCCGATAGGCCATGGTTATTGCCTGGACAATCCAATTACTGATTGTCTGAGTAGAAGCAGGCAACCCTTTCTTAGGTGAACCGAAGCACACTAACAGCTGCTGAGATCTCCTCCATTGTGCAGACTTCTCCAAATAAACTCTAAGTGCCCGAACCAGGCAGAGTAGGTGAAGTCTCCCTTCTTCCGCCGTCACATTAGGCGGAGGATGAAATGCCTGTAGAACCAGTGACCTGACCACCCTTGATGGGACCTTAGGTACCAAAATTAACATTAAAGAGGTGTGTAAACTCGCAAGTACGATGTCAAAAGCTGTATATTTCTCTGGTCCTCTCCCCGCGAAAAGGAGTGATGAAATAGTTAGCAGATTATCATCACTCAATGGCTGGTTGTCTAAGTGGTGTCTGCAAAATAACATAGGGTTCATAGACAATTGGAAAGGTTTTTGGGGCAGACCTGACCTGTTGAAGATGGACGGCATTCATCCCTCCTGGGCTGGTGCTGCTCTTCTCTCTAGTAATTTGGCACATAGTCTTAGAGCTAAACCTTGACTCACTGGGGCCCAGGTCAGGAAGCAGACAAACTGGCTAAACCAACCGTCTGCTAGCTGTCTCACGTCACCAAAGTCAGCTAAATCCCAGCACATAGAGACTCTTTCACCTAGATATTATCACATAGAGACTGTGTCCGTTCCCCGAATTAGTAAATACAAAAAAACATCAAAACCATTCAACAGTAAAAATTTAATTGATGTCCAACAAATAAACAACAGATATAATACGGATGAACAATTGATAAAGCTTGGGTTGCTGAATATTCGATCCCTTTCGCCAAAAACGCTTGTTGTCAATGATATGATTATAGATCATAACTTAGATGTGCTGTGTTTGACAGAAACCTGGCTAAAACCTGATGATTACATTACTTTAAATGAGTGCACCCCCCGAGATTATTGTTACAAACATGAGCCACGTCTGAAAGGTAAAGGGGGAGGTGTGGCTGTAATTTATAATAATATTTTCAGTATTACTCAGAAGTCTAGTTTCAAATATAATTCCTTTGAAGTTTTGGTGCTTTATGTAACACTGTGTAGTGTAAATGATAAATCCCTTCTGACATTTGTGTTGGCTACTGTATACAGGCCACCAGGGCACAATACAGACTTTATCAAAGAATTTGCTGGTTTTGTATCGGAGTTAGTATTAGCTGTAGATAAAGTACTAATTGTTGGGGATTTTAATATCCACGTAGACAATGAAAAAGACGCATTGGGATTGGCATTTAGAGACATTCTAAACTCTATTGGAGTTAGACAACACGTATCGGGACCCACTCATCGCCTTAATCATACTTTAGATCTAATAATGTCACATGGAATAAATGTTGATACTGTTAAAATTCTGCAGCAGAGCGATGACATCTCAGATCATTACCTAATATCATGTATACTTAATTTACCTAAGGCTGCAAAGCCATCCCCTCGCTTCAAATATGGCAGGACGATAACCGCTGCGACTAAAGATTGCTTTGTACATAATCTTCCTCATCAGTTCCATCTCCTCAGCATTACAGATAGCCAAGAGGAACTTGATGCTGCAACAGAAACTATTGACTCTCTCCTTACTAGCACTTTAGACATAGTTGCTCCCCGGCGCTTAAAGAAGATTAAAGCAAATAATCCAACGCCGTGGTACAACGAGCACACTCGGGCCCTTAAAACAGCAGCCAGAAAAATGGAGCGCAGCTGTAAGAAAACAAAACTAGAGGTTTTTCGCAATTTGTGGAAAGAGAGCATGATTGCATACAGAAAGGCCATAAAAACTGCTAGATCTGCTTATTTCTCATCTCTTTTAGAAGAAAACAAACACAACCCTAAGTATTTATTCGATACAGTGGCTAAATTATCAAAAAATAAAGCTTCAGCTTCTGATGTTTGTAAACAACACAGCAGTAATGACTTTATGACCTTCTTTACTAGTAAGATTGATAATATTAGGAATAAAATAATAACCATGCAGCCGTCTATTACAGTATCACTTCAGACAGAGCACTGCAGGGTCACTGAGGAAAAATTACACTCATTCACTGCTATAGGAGGAGAAGAACTGGCTAAACTTGTAAAATCATCAAAATCAACAACATGTATGCTTGACCCTATACCGACTAGGCTATTAAAAGAGATACTTCCAGAGGTCATAGATCCTCTGCTTAATATCATTAATTCATCTTTGACATTAGGATATGTACCGAAAACTTTTAAGTTGGCTATAATTAAACCACTTATTAAAAAAACGCAACTTGATCCTAAAGAATTAGTCAATTACAGGCCAATCTCGAATCTACCGTTTCTATCAAAAATACTAGAAAAGGCTGTGTCTTCACAATTATGTTCTTTTTTAGAAAGAAATGGTATATGTGAGGATTTCCAGTCAGGATTTAGACCGTATCATAGCACTGAGACTGCTCTAATTAGAGTTACAAATGATTTACTCTTATCATCTGATCGTGGTTGTATCTCTCTATTAGTGTTACTCGATCTTAGCGCTGCATTTGATACTATCGATCACAATATTCTTCTGAATAGAATCGAAAATTATGTTGGCGTTAGTGGAACTGCTTTGGCATGGTTTAAATCGTACTTATCTGACCGTTATCGGTTTGTAGCAGTAAATGAAGAGATGTCACACCGATCACAAGTTCAGTATGGGGTACCGCAAGGCTCAGTGTTAGGACCGTTGCTTTTCACCCTGTATATGCTACCACTGGGAGGTATCATTAAGAAGCATGGCGTTAGTTTTCATTGTTATGCTGACGATACTCAGCTCTATATTTCCTCACGCCCTGATGAAACCTACCAATTCACAAGATTAACAGAATGCATAGCTGATATAAAAAATTGGATGAATAGTAATTTTCTGCAACTTAATTCAGATAAAACTGAATTTTTAATTATTGGACAGAAAAGCTCCACAAGTAGTAACCGAGAATACTGTCTAACACTTGATGACTGCTCTGTCAAGCCCTCGTCGTCAGTGAGGAACCTGGGTGTGCTCTTTGATACCAATCTTTCATTTGAAAGCCACGTTTCTAGCATCTGTAAAACCGCATTCTATCATCTTAAAAATATATCTAAATTACGGCACATGCTTTCAATGCAAAATGCTGAACAGTTAGTACAAGCGTTCATGAGCTCAAGGCTAGATTATTGTAATGCTCTACTGGGTGGTTGCCCTGCTCGCTTAATAAGCAAACTCCAGCTAGTCCAAAATGCAGCAGCTAGAGTTCTTACTAGAACCAGGAAGTATGATCATATTAGTCCAGTTCTGTCAACACTGCACTGGCTCCCTATTAAACATCGCATACATTTTAAAATCTTGCTTATTACTTACAAAGCACTAAATAGTTTAGCTCCCCGGTACTTAAGCGAGCTCTTAACGCATTATACCCCATCATTGTTACAGGACTTTTTGGTTGTGTCACAGACACGCCAGGCTCCCACACAGACTCACAGCACACGCTCTCACCTGAGTATTGATCATCTACACCTGCAGCACATCATCACCACAATCACCAGGAGCACAAAAGTCACACACACAGTGACTGTCCGGTCTCATGTGCAATAGGTACATTCCCTGCTGAATTCTACTATTCTTACCTTAAGGACTCCCTTGATGATACTTACCCTTCTCCAGCGTCTTCCTCAAGTCTTCAGCGATCTCCTGTGTCCAGTGTGTGTGTTCCGTGTTTTCCAGTAGTCTCCATCATTGATCTCTAAGTGCACCCTGAAAAATCAAACCAAGACCAGTCACCGGCACATCTCCATTCAGTCAAGTTGCATATCTACTGGTTTCTCAATAAACTTGATTCCCTTACCATCTTGTCTCCGTAGCTCTGTACCGTAACAGGTTACTCCTATAAAGGGAAAATCTAGGTCTTTCGAAATAATCATTATTCAAAGTAGCTGAACATTTCGATTTTGAATTAGTTGTAATAAAAAGTTAAGAAAATAAAAATAAAAAGTGTCAGTAACACTTTACGGTAAGGGTACATGAATTATCATGAATTCATGCATTAATTCATGCATGACTTATGCATTACTACATGGACTGAAAAAGAAATGATAACAATCTTTTATTGCGCAACAGTATTATAATATGAAAGACTTCAATATAGAGCAGCACAAAGCACACATGCGCTAATGCTCATCCCATGTGCAGAATGATATGCTCGAAGCAACACGGAGTCATAGCGCACACATGCAGAGGCAACGCTTCACAACAAGCACAAAGGAAAGAGATATTGATGCATACTGTAGTCCTAATATAGCCTATGCAATAGTTTGTAAAGCCTTTTCTGTAAACTATTTTAAGTATAATAACAGGAATATTGAATCATCATCGTGTTGACTGTCATAACGCGACGCCACAGCAAAGGGAGGGAAGAGTTTATGTGAACTTGAATTTATCGACTTTAATATTCATCTGTACCTCACATTAAACTATGAAAAAGCTTACGATAACTGTGTGTAAAGTCTTGAACTTTCATGGACATATCCATGTCATTTCACAATGCCATCATTAATAACACATTATAATTGTTTCAAAGGACAATGTCACCACTTTAGTTGAGGGGCCACAAACATGATGAAGTCATGAGAAGCTAATGCTTAGTTAATGATGACTACTGTATTATAATGTCACCAGAATTCATGTGCTATGTGCTGAGCCTGTGGTCGTTTTGGGGTCTAACCATTTACCTGCAGGCTATTATGAAAAAGACATGAACATGTTTAACTCAGAGATCACAATTAATAAAACACTTTAGTTAATCACATTAATTGATATAATGTTACTGGTCTAGCCTGTGCATAAGGTAACATTGATTTCTGATTGTCTGAATGTGCTCCTCCCGATAAATATAAAACATAATTTAAAGTAGTCTTACATGCATGAATTAGATCAATGTTTGTTTTTTGTTAACACTGAAAACATCATGATCATGTGTAATAAACCATAATGTATGATGATTTCCTCACCTTAGTTAATGTTTTAATTAAGGCATTGTTCATGCATGAAGTCATGAGTCATGAATGAAGGACTTTGAATTCCTGTTAGTTCCTGATGATTCATGAGATATTAATGCATGTAGTAATGCATAAGTCATGCATGAATTAATGCATGAATTCGAGATAAATCATATACCGTTACCGTAAAGTGTTACCAAAATGTCTTTATACTCCTTAGTATTGTAAGGGTGGATCGCCTACAGTGGTTCTGACTGCAGGGTTGCCGAACGACTAAAGAAATGTTATCAGCGTGATGGTAGAAAACGGCTCGGGTTATGTATATAACCCTTGTTCCCTGAGAGGGAACGAGCACTGCGTCGGAACGACGAAATGGGGATGCTCCCTAAGCATCAGCAGCTCTGAAGTCTGAATAGAAACTAGACCAATCCGATTGGCGTGCGTGATGACGTCATTGTGACGGCGTACCCGGAAGTATAAAAGGGGAGCCGGCGCATAATGGCGGCAGTTTTTTGCTCTGAAGCATGCGCTCCAGGCGTGCCGAGGTGTGGCGGCGCGACGCAGTGCTCGTTCCCTCTCAGGGAACAAGGGTTATATACATAACCCGAGCCGTTCCCTTTATCGAGGGAACTTCACACTGCGTCGGAACGACGAAATGGGGATGAGTACCCACTAGGCCACACCGAGGGTAGCGCCTGGCCTAGTGTGAAGCCAGAGACCGGGCACAACTAGGACTGGAGCACCCTAGCGCCATGCGTCGCAGGGAGATCTAGGCTGTAAAATCTGATAAAAGTGTGCGGGGTGGCCCACCCAGCCGCCTCACAGATATCCTGCAAGGGGACCCCAGAAAGGAGGGCCACTGAAGAGGCCATGCCTCTGGTGGAATGAGCCCTCACGGCCAAGGGTGAAGGCAAACTGCGCACCCGATAGGCCATGGTTATTGCCTGGACAATCCAATTACTGATTGTCTGAGTAGAAGCAGGCAACCCTTTCTTAGGTGAACCGAAGCACACTAACAGCTGCTGAGATCTCCTCCATTGTGCAGACTTCTCCAAATAAACTCTAAGTGCCCGAACCAGGCAGAGTAGGTGAAGTCTCCCTTCTTCCGCCGTCACATTAGGCGGAGGATGAAATGCCTGTAGAACCAGTGACCTGACCACCCTTGATGGGACCTTAGGTACCAAAATTAACATTAAAGAGGTGTGTAAACTCGCAAGTACGATGTCAAAAGCTGTATATTTCTCTGGTCCTCTCCCCGCGAAAAGGAGTGATGAAATAGTTAGCAGATTATCATCACTCAATGGCTGGTTGTCTAAGTGGTGTCTGCAAAATAACATAGGGTTCATAGACAATTGGAAAAGTTTTTGGGGCAGACCTGACCTGTTAAAGATGGACGGCATTCATCCCTCCTGGGCTGGTGCTGCTCTTCTCTCTAGTAATTTGGCACATAGTCTTAGAGCTAAACCTTGACTCACTGGGGCCCAGGTCAGGAAGCAGACAAACTGGCTAAACCAACCGTCTGCTAGCTGTCTCACGTCACCAAAGTCAGCTAAATCCCAGCACATAGAGACTCTTTCACCTAGATATTATCACATAGAGACTGTGTCCGTTCCCCGAATTAGTAAATACAAAAAAACATCAAAACCATTCAACAGTAAAAATTTAATTGATGTCCAACAAATAAACAACAGATATAATACGGATGAACAATTGATAAAGCTTGGGTTGCTGAATATTCGATCCCTTTCGCCAAAAACGCTTGTTGTCAATGATATGATTATAGATCATAACTTAGATGTGCTGTGTTTGACAGAAACCTGGCTAAAACCTGATGATTACATTACTTTAAATGAGTGCACCCCCCGAGATTATTGTTACAAACATGAGCCACGTCTGAAAGGTAAAGGGGGAGGTGTGGCTGTAATTTATAATAATATTTTCAGTATTACTCAGAAGTCTAGTTTCAAATATAATTCCTTTGAAGTTTTGGTGCTTTATGTAACACTGTGTAGTGTAAATGATAAATCCCTTCTGACATTTGTGTTGGCTACTGTATACAGGCCACCAGGGCACAATACAGACTTTATCAAAGAATTTGCTGGTTTTGTATCGGAGTTAGTATTAGCTGTAGATAAAGTACTAATTGTTGGGGATTTTAATATCCACGTAGACAATGAAAAAGACGCATTGGGATTGGCATTTAGAGACATTCTAAACTCTATTGGAGTTAGACAACACGTATCGGGACCCACTCATCGCCTTAATCATACTTTAGATCTAATAATGTCACATGGAATAAATGTTGATACTGTTAAAATTCTGCAGCAGAGCGATGACATCTCAGATCATTACCTAATATCATGTATACTTAATTTACCTAAGGCTGCAAAGCCATCCCCTCGCTTCAAATATGGCAGGACGATAACCGCTGCGACTAAAGATTGCTTTGTACATAATCTTCCTCATCAGTTCCATCTCCTCAGCATTACAGATAGCCAAGAGGAACTTGATGCTGCAACAGAAACTATTGACTCTCTCCTTACTAGCACTTTAGACATAGTTGCTCCCCGGCGCTTAAAGAAGATTAAAGCAAATAATCCAACGCCGTGGTACAACGAGCACACTCGGGCCCTTAAAACAGCAGCCAGAAAAATGGAGCGCAGCTGTAAGAAAACAAAACTAGAGGTTTTTCGCAATTTGTGGAAAGAGAGCATGATTGCATACAGAAAGGCCATAAAAACTGCTAGATCTGCTTATTTCTCATCTCTTTTAGAAGAAAACAAACACAACCCTAAGTATTTATTCGATACAGTGGCTAAATTATCAAAAAATAAAGCTTCAGCTTCTGATGTTTGTAAACAACACAGCAGTAATGACTTTATGAACTTCTTTACTAGTAAGATTGATAATATTAGGAATAAAATAATAACCATGCAGCCGTCTATTACAGTATCACTTCAGACAGAGCACTGCAGGGTCACTGAGGAAAAATTACACTCATTCACTGCTATAGGAGGAGAAGAACTGGCTAAACTTGTAAAATCATCAAAATCAACAACATGTATGCTTGACCCTATACCGACTAGGCTATTAAAAGAGATACTTCCAGAGGTCATAGATCCTCTGCTTAATATCATTAATTCATCTTTGACATTAGGATATGTACCGAAAACTTTTAAGTTGGCTATAATTAAACCACTTATTAAAAAAACGCAACTTGATCCTAAAGAATTAGTCAATTACAGGCCAATCTCGAATCTACCGTTTCTATCAAAAATACTAGAAAAGGCTGTGTCTTCACAATTATGTTCTTTTTTAGAAAGAAATGGTATATGTGAGGATTTCCAGTCAGGATTTAGACCGTATCATAGCACTGAGACTGCTCTAATTAGAGTTACAAATGATTTACTCTTATCATCTGATCGTGGTTGTATCTCTCTATTAGTGTTACTCGATCTTAGCGCTGCATTTGATACTATCGATCACAATATTCTTCTGAATAGAATCGAAAATTATGTTGGCGTTAGTGGAACTGCTTTGGCATGGTTTAAATCGTACTTATCTGACCGTTATCGGTTTGTAGCAGTAAATGAAGAGATGTCACACCGATCACAAGTTCAGTATGGGGTACCGCAAGGCTCAGTGTTAGGACCGTTGCTTTTCACCCTGTATATGCTACCACTGGGAGGTATCATTAAGAAGCATGGCGTTAGTTTTCATTGTTATGCTGACGATACTCAGCTCTATATTTCCTCACGCCCTGATGAAACCTACCAATTCACAAGATTAACAGAATGCATAGCTGATATAAAAAATTGGATGAATAGTAATTTTCTGCAACTTAATTCAGATAAAACTGAATTTTTAATTATTGGACAGAAAAGCTCCACAAGTAGTAACCGAGAATACTGTCTAACACTTGATGACTGCTCTGTCAAGCCCTCGTCGTCAGTGAGGAACCTGGGTGTGCTCTTTGATACCAATCTTTCATTTGAAAGCCACGTTTCTAGCATCTGTAAAACCGCATTCTATCATCTTAAAAATATATCTAAATTACGGCACATGCTTTCAATGCAAAATGCTGAACAGTTAGTACAAGCGTTCATGAGCTCAAGGCTAGATTATTGTAATGCTCTACTGGGTGGTTGCCCTGCTCGCTTAATAAGCAAACTCCAGCTAGTCCAAAATGCAGCAGCTAGAGTTCTTACTAGAACCAGGAAGTATGATCATATTAGTCCAGTTCTGTCAACACTGCACTGGCTCCCTATTAAACATCGCATACATTTTAAAATCTTGCTTATTACTTACAAAGCACTAAATAGTTTAGCTCCCCGGTACTTAAGCGAGCTCTTAACGCATTATACCCCATCACGTCGATTGCGGTCTCAAAACTCTGGCCAGTTGATAATACCTAGAATATCTAAATCAACTGCAGGCGGTCGATCATTTTCCTATTTAGCTCCTAAATTGTGGAATAGTCTTCCTAGCATTGTTCGGGAAGCAGACACACTCTGTCAGTTTAAATCTAGACTAAAAACACATCTCTTTACTATGGCATACACATAGAACATTTTTAACTTTCATTATTCAATTCAATTGACTGATTGTTAGGCTGCATTAATTAGGTCAGCCGGAACCGGGAACACTTCCCATAACACCTGATGTACTCGTTACATCATAAAAAGAGTGACATCTACGCTAATGTTAGTCTCTCTGTTTATCCCGAGGTTTATCCCGGATCTGGGCCCTGTCCGGATCGGATGGTGGACCTGCCTGGACATGACCAACGCATCCTGGAGTGTCTGCTGAGCCGTGTCAAATGGTGTCTCCTCCGAATTTGCCTCACTGGCACGACATGCTCAAAACCCGTCTTCGGCGCAATAATTCCGATCTTTCATGTATTCATACTCTTGTGTAATTGACGCCCCATCCTAAATAAATCTGTCTCTTCCGTGATACCCTGAAAATTTTGAATAATCCGATCTAATATGATTTCCGACCTGTAAGGTTGCCAGAATAATAATCTTACACGGTGTGTTAATAGGCCAGAGGAGAACTGGCACCCCGACTGAGTCTGGTTTCTCCCAAGGTTTATTTTTCTCCATCATGCCCCGATGGAGTTTTGGTTCCTTGCCACTGTCGCCTTTGGCTTGGCTTGCTCAGTTGGGGACACTAAAAATATGATTAAAGTTATTCAACTTATTATACAAATAAAATATATGAATTAGGTCTTATTTAATTCTATAAACTATAATACTGATCTGCCAACATTGTCGCTATATGATAAATTAAAATAAGCTGATAACATCACTGTTTTCTCCAGTACAACTGTACAGCCAAATCTAATTTTGTCGCAATATTATCCTGTTTGACACTGTGAAGCTGCTTTGACACAATCGTGATTGTAAAAGCGCTATATAAATAAAGTTGATTGATTGATTGATTGATACGTAACCCGGCCTAGGATGTAAAATAGCCTTTACTCCACCCGGGGCAAACTCCAGGCAAGTTGGCGTTACCGCCAAGGCTTGGAGATCTCCCACTCTCCTAAGAGAGTTAATAGCGAGGAGAAAAGCTTCTTTAAAGGTCAGGTGTTTTGGCTCCGCCAGCTCCAATGGCTCGAAGGGGGCCTCAGCCAAACCTCCGAGAACCACTGCCAAGTCCCAAGTAGGAACTCTGGACTGAGCCACAGGCCTCATCCTCCGAGCCCCACGGAGGAACTGTACAACCAGCTGGTGCCTACCCAAAGGCCCATCACCCAGAGGTGTGTGGAAAGCCGCAATGGCAGCCACGTACACCTTGTGTGTGGACGGGGTCAGACCCGCAGAGAAACGATCTTGGAGGAACTCTAGCACTGAAGCCACCGGGCAGTTAACTGGGTCCACCTCACGTTCCCCGCACCAAGTGGAAAAGACATTCCACTTGAGGCTGTACAGTCTCCTGGTAGATGGAGCCCTGGAGCTGAGTAAGGTCTCTACCACCCCTGCCGACAGGCCAGCCTCTAGGTACCTGGCCCCATCAGGGGCCAGACCCAAAGGTTCCAAATCTCTGGTCGGGGGTGAAATATCGTGCCCGCCGCCTGAGACAGGAGATCCCTCCTCAGAGGAATCTGCCATGGTTGACCTGCCAGCAGAGCTATGATATCTGAGAACCAAACTCGGGTCGGCCAACGGGGCGCCACTAGAAGTAGGCTGACCCCCTGTTGACGAACCCTCTCCAGGACTCCCGGGAGCAGAGCGATCGGGGGAAAGGCGTACAGACGCAGCCTCGGCCACGTCTGCACCATGGCATCCAACCCCAGCGGGGCTGGATGCGTGAGAGAAAACCACAGTGGACAGTGGGACGTCTCGCGAGACGCGAACAGGTCCACTTCCACTGGGCCGAACCTCTCGCATATGGCCTCCACCACCTGCGGGTGGAGCCGCCACTCCCCGAGCCTCAGCCCCTGCCTTGACAGGATGTCTGCTCCCTGATTTTGAACCCCTGGGACATACATTGCCCTGATGGACAACAGTTTCCCTTGGGACCATAGGAGAATCAGATGCGCCAGTCTGCATAGAGGGCGCAATCTCAACCCTCCCTGGTGATTGAGGTACGCTACGACAGCCGTATTGTCTGTCCGTACCAGGACATGTTGGCCGCGGAGGTCCGGGAAAAAGCTCCTGAGAGCTTTGTAGACCGCCATCATCTCCAGGCAGTTGATGTGCCAGGAGGAATGACGGCCCTCCCACGGGCCCCTCGCAAAGCGGCCGTCCATGACCGCGCCCCAACCAGTGAGGGAGGCGTCTGTTGAAACGGATCTCCGGCAACAGGACGCTCCCAACACTGGCCCTTGGGACAGAAACCAAGGTTTCTTCCATATGACTAGGGAACGAAGGCATCTGCGCGTTACCCTGATCATACGGAAGGGATTCCCTCTGGGGGAAAACCCCTTGGTTTTCAGCCACCACTGGAGGGGTCTCATGTGCAGCAGGCCGAACGGTATCACGTTGGACGCTGCCGCCATGTGCCCCAGCACTCTCTGAAAGCGCTTCACAGTGATGCTGTGGTGTAGCCTTATTCCCGAGACCATCGCCCGTACGGTCTCGACTCGCACGGGAGACAATTGTGCCCGCATCGTAGTCGAATCCCATACTATCCCTAGGAACGTAATCCTCTGGGATGGCGTCAACACGCTTTTCTTCGTGTTAAGTCTCAGCCCCAAGCACTTTATATGGGTCAGAACGACATCTCGATGCCGAACTGCCATATCGTACGACTGGGCCAATATGAGCCAGTCGTCGATGTAATTCAATACACGGATGCCCAGAAGCCTCATTGGAGCTAGAGCTGCATCCATGCATTTCGTGAAAGTGCGTGGGGAGAGGGCTAGGCCGAAGGGAAGTACTCGATATTGGTATGCTACGCCCCCGAAAGCGAACCTCAGATACTTCCTGTGACACGGAAGGATGGGGATATGAAAGTATGCGTCCTTCAAATCTATCGTGACGAACCAGTCCTCGGACTGGATCTGACTCACGATGGTGGGGATCGTGAGCATTTTGAATCTGAACCTCCTTAGAGATCGATTCAAATGCCGCAGATCTAGAATTGGACGTAACCCCCCATCATTTTTGGGAACTATAAAGTACCGGCTGTAGAACCCGGACTTCCTTTCCAGCGGAGGAACCTGTTCTATGGCTCCCTTCGCCAGTAAGGTTTTTACTTCTAGTTCCATTACCCGAGCCTGCTCTGGTACCACTGCAGTCCAGTTTAACCCCCTGAATTTCGGAGGAGGGTGACCGAACTGCAGTCTGTAACCTCTCTCTACAGTCTGCAGGACCCAAGTAGAAATACTCGGAAGGCATTTCCATGCGCCGAGATAATCTACTAAGGGAACCAGCTCTCGAGGCTGGCGTCGGGTGTTACATGAGGCTCGTCCCCAACCCCCTGAAGCGGCTGACCGGCAGGGAGAAGCTGGGAATGAGTCTCTATGTGCGGACGCGCGAGCTGTCCCACCGCAGGTCTTTCCAGAGGCGGATGGGACAGCGTGTGTTCGGAGGAAATCGATGTGGCCCGAAGCGTCATAGACGGCGGGATTACCACACTGATTTCCCCAGGGCGCCCCGAAGAGAACAACCTCGGTTGTCTCTTCGTGGGAGGGACCGCCCTTAGAAGCCCTGCCGTGGCTAGGACTTCTTCCCGGCAGCCTTCCGCGCCTGAAGGACGTTCCTTAGATCGCCCTTAGGAGCGGTTGGCTGCTGGTGAGAGCGCCGCTTCTGTTGCCAGGCTCCCGGAGGAGGGGCTCTAGAGGCGACGCTCTCTTTTTGCATCTGCCTTTGCGAGGAGCTGGCAGACGGCTGAGGCTGCCCGCTAGGGCCAGCCTTTCCTGGTTTAGAGCGGCGAGGGAGAAATTGCTGGAAGGCCGCTGACTGCTTCTTCGCCTCCTGGTGTCTGGAGACCACGGCGTTAACCGCGTCCCCAAACAATCCAGAAAGCGAGATCGGGGAGTCAAGGAGAAAAGATCTATCTTTCTCCTTTATCCCCGACAAATTCAGCCAGAGATGTCTCTCCACAGTTACCATTCCAGCTAAGGAGCGGCCAATGGCACGGGCCGTCTCCTTGGTAATGCGGAGAGACAAATCTGCGGCCTTCCGCAGCTCTAAAATGTCCTCCGGAGAGGGACCTTCCCCCTCGTCTAGCTCTTTCAGGAGGTCGGCCTGGTAGGCCTGCAGAATGGAAAGAGTGTGCAGGGAACTACCAGCCCGACCAGCCGCCATATAAGCCTTGCCCACCAAAGCCGAGGTGTCACGACATGGCTTGGTGGGCAGCACCGGAGCTTTCAGGGACGATGCCGATTCGGGCGAAAGATAGCTCGCGAGAGCATCTTCCACCCGCGGCATCGCCCCGTAGCCCACCTCGCGTGCCCCCAGGACATTGGAATAATCCAACACTGGGGGATTGGAAACACGCGAGGAGTAGGGCTTCTTCCACGATCTGCACACCTCAGCGTGCAGATCTGGGAAGAAAGGTAAGCCCCGGCGCGGTGTTTGGACCCGGTGCGAAAGAAACCGGTCGTCCAGCCTGCTGGGTGGCTGGACTTCCTGCGTTTCTTGTGGCCAATCGATCTTTAATTTGGCCACCGCCCGGGTCAACACCTCAACCAGCTCCTCATGGGCGGGTGGATGAAACGTGCAGAGTCCCGCTTCATCCCCCGCCTCGATGCCCGCGCCATCCGGCTCCTCAGAACCGGAGAGAACCAGCATCTGACCCTCCACCCCGGGGGAAGATGCCGCAGAGCGGGCTTCCACACGGGGAGGAAGATCATCAGAACTGTCAGAGGAGGATTGGGAAGGTGCCGCAGCAGGCCCAAAACCCTCTGACAAGTCCCGCTGTGAGCCCCATGATCTGCGACGCCGAGCCGCCTCAGCGACCGCGGGTCCAGAACCACGGGGCTCACGAGGCTGGCCGGTCTCATCGAACACGGCCAGCCGAGAGCGGAGCAGCCTGAGTGTCAGCCGCTCGCAATGCTCACAGGCGGCTCCCTCGAGAGCCGCCCGAGCGTGCTGAGCACCCAGACACTGCACACAAAGCATGTGTGTGTCCGAGCCCGAGATGTAACGAGGGCAAGGATGCACACACTGCTTGTACTCTCTTTCCATCATTCACACTTTTTAAACTAGTCACACACACAAACTCAATCGCAACTGGACAGAACAACAGTAAATAGACAGACAATGTAACAGAGAGCGCCTGCTGAAGAGCAAAGACTGCCGCCATTATTTGCCGGCTCCCCTTTTATACTTCCGGGCACGCCGTCACAATGACGTCATCACGCACGCCAATCGGATTGGTCTAGTTTCTATTCAGACTTCAGAGCCGCTGATGCTTAGGGAGCATCCCCATTTCGTCGCTCCGACGCAGTGTGAAGTTCCCTCGATAAAGGGAACTGTAAATTTCTTGTCTATAACCACCCACTGCAACTTATACCAACGACGGAAATAAGCGCAGTTACAATAGCAAAATATGTGGGAGAGCGTTGCTTTAATGTGACTATGTTGTATTGCAATAGGGAGCACTTCAAAGTGAATACCAAACCAAAACTAGTTAGCAAATCATTTATAATTGAAAGAATTTAATAACAAAATCCGGTTATGGTTACATTTAAAATAGTTACAAAATAGATGAATGAGATGATAAAACTTATACCATTAATCGTACCCAGCATGTATAGAATGTTACCTGAGAGATAGAGAGAGATAAAGAGAGATAGAAAGATAGAAAGAGAGAGAGCAAAGAGAAGAGCCAAAGAAGGCCCTAGAAGAGACAGCCAGAGAAAAAGACAGCGTCAGAGGAAAGAGACCCCCAGAGAAAAAGAGACCCCGAGCAAAAGGATAGACAACTCGAATTACAGAAATTAAAAATCCAAGAGCAAGAATGGGAACAACAGTTTGAAACGTTTAGAAAGCAAAAGGAAATGGATGAAGTGAAATTAACATAAAATTCTGAGCAGTTAAACAAATTGGACAGTATGTTTGGGCATTTATCTCCAGATAAGGGTGAAGAATTAAAGGGGTCATATAATGCCATTTTTAAACTAGTTAATATGATTCTTTAGTGTCTAAATGAAAACTTTGTAATATACTTTAATAAAAAATTCTCATTAGTATTGTAAGAAAACACTCATTTTACCTGGTCAAAAACAGTGCTATTTTCACCAAGCCATTTCAGTGTATATGGCTTTAAATGATGAATGACCGCACCCCTCGGTTCTGTGGGGCAGCACAAGGAGTGTTGCCACTGACAACAGAGGTGAAAGAATGACTACGAGTCTCTGACGGTCTCTGAGGAGATCTGTGCTGTGCAACTCAATTAGAATTACTGAATTTGAACCCGGACCCAGGACAAGACGACATCTGCAACGAAATTTGACATTTAAGGCTAAACAGGATGTTTCTAAATGGTTGGTTAACATAATGTCACTTTGATCTATCTTTATGTACTGTTGCTATGTGCTTTGTGTTTACTGATGTGTATGTTTGTTCTTTGACAGATTGATGTTACACCTAATGCCAATAAAAACTCTTTTTTTCTTTCTGTTAATGTCGGTTTGTCAGTGATGTGTAACGCTATCTATGCATTGTAATAACTGTTACAACACCATTTTTTTTTTTTTTACAGTAACACCGTTATAAACCATCTACATAATTAAGTTTAGTGTTACCACATCCACGTTAACTTTGAAACCAGCGTACACAGTTTGTAATCACAAAATAACCATAACATGTTCATTATAAACGTGGGATTATGTATTATATTGAGAATGTCATACATAGAAAGCATGCCATAATTTAACTTATCCTGTAAACTTTAGCTGCTGTTCACCGTGAAGCGTGGTGCCTGGTGGTACCGATCCTTTATTCAGGAGCAGGTTCTTAGCAAAACCTGTTTCATACTAACCCTCTGTAATAAAATAGTCTGGTGAGAAATGCGGTTCGCGCAGACATAAAAGCATTGACGAAAACAAAACTCAGCAACTCCCTCTTCAGCGGTTCGTATTTAGGAACATCAGAATGACTGCTGTGTTCATTATTAAACCCAAGAATAGAACACCACAATCGCTTAGACGCCATTCTGCTCCAGCGTGGTGGACTTTGGTGACAACAGCTTGAGCTCGCTCAGGGTGGGTCTAAGATGAAACGCTGCTGTCACTCAACAGTCGTGGGAGGGGCATCCGCCCGTGTGACGTCACACGATCGAACGGCTTGATTTGAGACAACACTTGATGGATTTTATCATTATAAGTGTTGTGTACATGCACTGCCAACACATATTTTCATACAATCAGCTTGTAAAAGTGCATGTACCATTATATGACCCCCGTAAGGCGGCTGATTACAGAGTTTTGAGTATTTTTTTCTGATATTCTTTCCTGTACTCATATGATTCAGCTTGATATTGATGTCGATGATTAAAAACCTATTTTACAAATATTTTATCGAGTGTCTCCCAAAACCCTTTTTTTAGCATGCGCAACCAATTAAATCTAATTAAACACAGGTGGAGCAGGCTCAGATAATTAACCCAATTGGAACACAAGAGGAGCACATTAAACTAATCAGTTAATCAATGATAGGAGGTGTATATAGACAGCCGATTTACCTTCCTGTCATTGACAGTTTCTCAGCATTGCCTTTGATTCAACACTTCTCAACTCGAGGCGTGTAAGCTTGGTAACACAGGGCTTGACTCAGTGAGTACTACCATCTTGCTAGTATTTTCAACTAAGGGCAATTTCACACCTGAAAGTCTGCCCCAACGTCCGAACCGAAGTTCACATTTGATTTGATACATTTGGTAAGTGTTTTGGTTTCACATTGCAATCATGCGAGCCGCTAGGCTAGCACACTAAAACATTTTACATGGATACTTGCGTCCTGTAAGTTATATTCATCTATCTGGGCTGCATTTTGACATTGATTGGCTTAACTGACATGCGTCCGATGTCAGCGTGTTGTCATTCGGCGGATAACTTTGACGAGAAACAATGACATAAACAGGAACTGCCTGTAAATGGTCTGAAAGTCACGTTCGTTCTTGAACGAATCTTCTAGGTGACTGAATCACTCATTCGTGTGGTCTATGGTCTCATTTAGTTCACCAAAAAAAAAAAAAAACTAAAAAAAAAAAAAATCCTCCCTCCACAAACAGTGTGGAGCCATTGGCAACGAGCGCATACGCAGCCCCTGACTCTTTCATTTCTGCCAAAGAATGACAAACCTCGAGCCATAGCATTCAAGTATGAGATGTGACGGATCATTTGTTCATTGATTCAACTAATCACATACTCCCTTTACTGTCTGAACAGGAGATCTTAGTAAACGAATTGAACAAACTGGTGCATGATGTCCGTGAAACGAGTGACTTAAATGAAGTGAACCGGTCGTTGAACATACCGATAGCGAAAAGGTGGAGCTCTGCTCGTGTAGGTAGCATATTGCAGCAAAGAGCGAAATATACACCTTACCATTGTAATTAAAACAGTGTAACAACAGACTGATGGTTAATGATTACCTCACAATTGAAGTGAGTCCGTATTATTCTATTTCAATGTTTTAACAGTTTTTT